>NW_027118637.1:2500-61629 GCF_036417845.1 Apteryx mantelli | reverse complement strand
TCGTGAATACGAGCGCAAAAAACGCGCGCGTTACCGACCCTTGAAAGCGAGTCCGTGGCGCTGGGGTAGCGTGCGTAGCCGAGCCTAATCCCGTAGTAACTCCTTTCGATGTCGTTCTCTTCTACGAAAGCCCTTAGAGCAGATGAAAACATTTCTCGCCCTCTTTTGTTTGTCGAATGGGCCACGATACCGAGAAAACCTGCGGCGAAGGAGACGTAGTAGTGGGTTTCCCTAGAGAAGGTGTCTTGTGCTGTGCTCGAGGGCTTGCCGTGCGCTTTGTCCGAGGGCGGGCGGCGAATGCCCGCTTTCCTCTCGAGCGGCCCCTGGGGAGCAGAAAGTTGTGCCTCGGAGGCAAACTCTTTCTTGCAGCTGGCTTTGAAGAAGCTGGCTAGCCGTGCAAAGTAACGGCAATACTGGGGAGTCGCTGGGAGCGCTTCAAAGAGCGTCTTTCCCTTTTCGAGAAGGCGATGCGCTTTCCTTGCTAATCCCCGTAGTAACTAATGGAGCCAGGTAAGTGGTACCTAGGTGAGCGAGCCGTTAGTCTTTCTCCCCTAGGAATAGCCTTTAGGCTGCGATCGCTGCTAGAAAAGGCCGGGCTCTTTTCGAAACGGAACGAGCCTTTGGCGGCACTACAGGAAACGAGCTAAAAAGGTGATGGGAATAGTAACGTTTTCATGCTTTAACGTGCCAGACGTACCGTGTGCCAGCATCTCGTGCTGTTGAATAATAAAAGCTGAGCAGTCTGTCAAGCAAATAGCGTGGCTTGCTTTGGCCTGTTTATTTCGTTTAACAATCAGTAAAGGCAGGAGGTGGAAAGTCCTAAAGAAGAACGGCTGCTTCTTGGAACGCTTGCAAATTGTCCCATTAAGTAGGTGGGTGGGGGTTGTTTGTTTGTTTGTTTGTTTGTTTTTTAAGTGCAGCCTCTGCCTCTTTTTTGTCTGTGGAGTATTTTGCAACGCCGTTCAAAGGAAAGCGCTGTTCCTGAAGCCTCCGGGAGAAGCGGCTCGAGCACGACACGCAGCAGACTCTGCGCCTCGCAGCAGGCGCTGTAAATAAGGGCGGGTGAGCCGAGGCGAGGGCGGTGAAATCTCTGCAAAGGGCGGGCGGGGCGGGGGGGGCTCTGCGGGGCGCTGCGGCGGGGTGCGGGTGCCGAGGGCGGGCGGGCGGCGGGCAGAGGGGCGGGCCGGAACGCGATGGCTACGGAGCGAAGGGCGGGAGGGTGAGGGAGCGCTGCGCCACCCCGGCGCCGGGCATGCTGGGAGCGGTAGTCTTCCGGCACCGGGCTTCCGGGCGGCCATGTTGCTTTTGCACGGCATGCTGGGAGCGGTAGTCTTCCGGCACCGGGCTTCCGGGCGGCCCTTTTAGTCTGCACGGCACGCTGGGAACTGTAGTTTTCTGGCAGGGGTTTTCCAGCAGCCGTTTTAGTCTGCAGGGCATGCCGGCAGGTGCAGTCTTCCCGTACTGGCCTTCTGGGAGACCGTGTTGCGCCTCCCGAGGTGGCGGGAGGTGCGGTTCTCTGTCGGCGGGGTTCCAGCAGCTGTTCGCGTTGTGCTCCGGGGCAGGCCAGCAGCTGTACTTCCAGGTGCCTGTGCCTTCTCCGCCCTGCAGCAGTGGCCCGCTAGGGGTGTGTGTGTGCGTGTGTGTGTGTGGTCCTTACCGGACACGTGTCGCTCGGGTGTCCAAAAAGCAGTACTGCACCGTGGCGCATGCACACGGCGGGCGGCCGTACTCCCTGCTTCCCCCGGGGTGTCCCAAAAAGCGGTATTGCACGAAAAGGGGGGGGGCGCGCGTGCGCACCTGCGCTCCGCCGCGCTCACTGCTGCCACCCGGTGTCCAAAAAGCGGTACTGCACCCGGTGGGGGGGGCGCGCTGTGCGCACACAGGCGGCGAGCACATGCTCAGTGCCGGTCGCCATGTTTGCCGCTGCTCTCCGCCGTTTCGGGAACGGGTAAGCGAATGGCGCGTGCTCGTCGCCCTTCCCGGTGCTCGCGGAGCGGCCACGGGCACGGGCAGCCTCGGGGCGCTCGCTGGGAGCCCCGGGCTGCCGCGGCGGGCTGCGGTTCGCACGCGTGAGCCGCCCGGCTGCAGCGCCGCGCCGCGAGCACGCGAGTGCGCCATTGCGGGTCTCGCCTCCCTTCGTGCTCCCCCCTCCCCTCGGGCTCCTCCTCGCTCCCCCTCCCCTCGGGATCCGGCTCCCCCCCCGCCCCTCGGGCTCCCCCGGCTCCCCCCCTCCCCTCGGGCTCCCCCCGTCCCTCGGGCTCCCCCGGCTCCCCCCGCCCCTCGGGTTCCCTCCTGCTCCCCCCGCCCCTCGGGCTCCCCCTCGCCCCCCCCTCCCCTCGGGCTCCCCTCGCTCCCCCCTCCCCTCGGGATCCGGCTCCCCCCCGCCCCTCGGCTCCCCTCGCCCCCCCCTCCCCTCGGGCTCCCCCTCGCCCCCCCCCTCCCCTCGGGCTCCCCTCGCTCCCCCCTCCCTCGGGCTCCCCTCGCCCCCCCCTCCCCTCGGGCTCCCCCTCGCTCCCCCCCCCCCTCGGGCTCCCCCTCGCTCCCCCCCCCCCTCGGGCTCCCCCTCGCTCCCCCCCCCCCCTCGGGCTCCCCTCGCTCCCCCCTCCCCTCGGGCTCCCCCTCGCTCCCCCCTCCCATCGGGCTCCCCGGCGGTGGGGAAGCAAGATGGCGGCGAGCAGGGAGGGCGTTTTGGCTGGGCGGCGGCGGCGGGTGAGGGCGGAGGCGGCGTGGAGGGAAGGACGTGGGGCCCCCGGTGAGGCGAACGCGCAGGTTCGGGGGGCGCCGGCATCGGGCTGCGTCCTGCCCGCTGCGGCCGTCGCTGCGTGGAGGCGGCGGTGCGGGGCGAGTGGGGGGGGGGGCGGGCTGGGGCCGGGCGCCGGGAGCGCCGGGAGCGCGGGGCAGGGTGTGCTGGAGCGCGGGTGCGACGTTGCGTTTTGCGTGTGCGGCGTTTAGGGCGCCGGTTCGTTGGCGGCGCGGGCCGGGCAGGAGCGGGGGGGCAGGCGGGCCCCGGAGCAGGGTTGCGGCGCGGCGTCGGCCCTGTAGTGTTTCCAAACAGTTTAGTCTGTAACGTATGATGCAAGGCGGTGTATTAAGACCTTTCCTTTGAGGGAAAGAAGGAAAAAGAAAGAAAGGGGGGCGGGGGGGAAAAAAACACGGGAAAGAGAAAAGAGCGCGCGTCAGTCGAAGTGTTTTCTTGAAGCGAAATGCAATTTTCTCTCCGTTACAGAGGCGGAACCGACGATAGCAAATGCTGACAAGGAGCAAAGGCGGACGAGCGAGCGGTTTTTTGCGCTTAGTCCCTAAGGGGCGGGCTGAAACGAGGAAGCAAGAACGCAGCAGCGGACCCTCGATCTCCCCAGAAGCTGCGGCAGTAGGAGGCGTTCTGGCCCGGGTAACTAAGGTAACTCTCGATGCGGAACGTTCGTTATTTCGGCCTTCCGGAGCAGCGTTGGGGACTAAGCGACCCGTTGTTACCCTGCGGCTATCGTTAACCGTAGCTGCCTTAGTTTTGCTTTGGTTGTTTGTATTTTGTTTTGTTATCGTACACGCGTGCGTAGAAAAGGAAAGAGAGGATATTTAATTTTAGATTCATTGCCACGGCTGAAGCTGAAGAGACCAGAAAAACGTAAGCGAGCCGAAGTAATAAAATGAAAAGGAACCGAGCGAGAGCCGTCTCCGCCGCCCCAAAAGGGAAAGCCCGTTCCTCCCGGCGAGGAAGGTTCGCCGTTAATAGCGATCGGAATAACAGGTGACCGACATCTAACGGAAGGTGCGTACGCGTTACAGAAAGGATGCCGCGTCCATCCGTCTCTGCGCGCGTGACTTTCTGTGTCTGCGAAGCGTCGTGCTTTAAGAGCCCCAAGGCAGCAAATTCCTGTCTTAGGGGAACGGCGGTCAGGTGGCCAGAGAGAGAGGGAGAGGGAAGCGTGCGAATTGTAAAACGAAGAGATGGCTTTCAGGAAGGCTCAGTTAGCGCGACCCCAGGTTAATTGCCTGGCAATGGCATTTGGGGCAGCAGGAAGGCGGCAGCTAGAAGAAAGTGAAAGCCTTGCGGAATTAAGGCTCCTTCTCATGTATTAGATGCGCTTTTGTGGTTAGAACAACTTTGGATTGTTACGATTTTCTGCGACCTTTGAATCGACTTCCTTCCTTCCTTCCTTCCTTCCTTCTTTCCATTTTTGCTTTGCTCTGTGCTTTTGTGGGCAGCGCACACTCTCGGGCGAGACGCAGGAGTTCAGCTGTGCAGCCTGCCAGAGAAGCATCGCCCACGAGGCCTCGCTAGCCTCGAGCTGTAGGCGCTGATGCACGTGGCCCGTTCTGTCGGGCGCGCAGATTTGGCTGCCGGAATTTCAGCTTGGCTTTACGCCCTGTAGCGGTGCTGTTTTTGTCTTTATAAATTGCGCTACTCCTAGGCGTTGGGCACGTCGGGGAACGGCTGTGTGCTGCCGTGAAGAAGTGCGGGCTCCGCCCTCAGCCCTTTGTCGGCAAGTTCTCGGGTGTCGAGAGCGGCCGGGGACTCCGAAAGCCGGCGGAAAGGTTCTCTGCCCGCTCCTGACGAGGAGCCTTCGGCCGCGGGAAGCTCGGCGGCGTCCTTCCCGCACTCGTGAGTCGTAAGCCGCGGTTCGCGGGCCGGCAGGGCAGGGTGTGTGCGTGGGGGGGGGGGGGGGGGGAATAGCGCCTGGCAGCCCGGCGGCTCCGGCGGCGCTGTTGCTAGAGGGGCCCCGAGGTCCGTGTGCAGCCTCAGCTGCCTGTCGGGAGCTTTGTTTTGGTGCGTTTGCCTGGCAAAAGCAGCGAGGGAGGCCTCAAATAGGAATTTTCGCGGCTAGGTGGGTAAGCTGTGCCCCCAGCTGTCTTTGCCTTGCTTTGCCGCTTAGCGTCGTCACGGCGACTTGGGAGGCCGCGATAAAATCCGTTACGGGGCTGAAGGGAGGCCTGCGTTTGCCCCGCTTGGTTGGGAAACCGTCGTTAAAGCTTGGGGGGGGGGGGCGGGGACGAAGCTCCGAAAGGAGACTCTGCCGGTGACCTCGGCGGTCCGATTCGTTTGCAGGCTGACGTTCCGAGGGCCGGCGAGCGGAAGAGGAGCGGCTCAGCCCGTTCGGTTGGTTTCGGCGATACTGTTTTAAGGAAGCGCGTAAGTACAGAAGGGGTCTGGGGGGGGTTTTGAGCAGGACAGGAAAGAGCGAGGAAGATTAGAGAGTGTGGAGAAACTAGGTGCCGCGGGCACTGAAGCTGTGAAGGGCTGAGAGAATTTGGGCTTAAGCATCTGAAAGGGGCTGCTAACGCGCGAGGAGCGGTAAAATACCGTCGCTGAACGCCAGGCTCCTTTGCAGCCCTCCGTCCCCCTCGGCAGCCTTCTCGTTCTGTTTCCGTGCCTCTGTTCAGCTCCCCGTCCGCCCGTTTGCCTCCCTCTCCCTCTTCTGCCCTGCGCTGTCCCCTTTCTCTGTCTGCCTTTGCCTCCCTCTTTTACCCTCGCCGCCTTTGTGGCCAGCTCTGCCCCCTTCTCGTTCTCTTCAGAATTAAGGTGCAAATAAGCCGTATTAAGATGCTGGTGTTGAAAGCTTTAAGGATTTCCCCCACCGCCCGCCCTCCCCCCCCCCCCCCAAAAAAAAAAAATGCATCTTGTTTTTCCTTTTGTTGTATCATAATATGTAGATGCCGTAAATCTCCTTGAGACTGGGAAACATCTGTTTTACCGTCTCATTCCTGTTTAACAAGCACCATCTACTATTAGGCTCTCAGGAGCGCAGCGATCGCGGAAGGACACGTCTTTTGAGATGTGCCTTTGCAAAGGTGGTTCGGCCGCCTGGGGGATGGATCAAAGCCTTTGAGGCTGCCTCCGATCTGTTTCATTTCGTTCTGATTTCTTCCTTCTTTGCTTTCTCCTAGGGCGTCTGTCAGCTAACGAGTAAAGACGGTGGAACGGGCCCGTCCGCGCGGGAGAACTGACGCACGGTAAACGTGAATACGCTAGACCTCCGCTACGTCACGGGCGTTTGTTTACGTCCGTGCGTTCAAATCTCTAGTTGCGCGTTCGGGACGCGGCATCTGCCCGGTATCCGACTCCTCCGTGTAGCGCAGAAGGCGCTGTACAGCTGCCGGTCTCTACGGGAGGTTGTTAGCGAGGAGGAGAACGGCGTGTTCCAGCTCGTGGCCGCCAAACGGGCTCCTTTGTGTCCGCTTTCAGACTTGGGGCCTGCTTCATCGGTCTGCTTGGACGTGGTTTCTCGGGGGAACGCGAGCGCTTTCCCCGTGCTTTTCCTGTGTCGAAACCGGTAGTTTATAGGCCAGAGCGGTTGTGCCGTACCTTCCTTTGAGAGGCGTTTCGTCCTCGCCTCGGGCTTCTGGGAAAATAAATTGGACGGAATTGCCGAAGGTGCGCCTTGAAATAGGCGGTAAATCTAGAAGCGTGTCTGGATTGCGAGGGGCTCGTAACTGGTCTTTGTCCTCAACGTCTGCTTTTCTTTCGCTCTTATTGCAGGCTTCCCTCCGACGATCGGCGTCGCTGCGGCGTCTCGTGTTTCACGGGCAGCGCTCTCTATTCAGTAAGGACGTGAGAACTCCTGCGCTCCCGGAGAGCCCGGGATCCCTGCTCCGGGCTGGTCATTTGAGGCCTCTGTGCGGAGCGTTCTTTCTAGTTACGCACCCCGCGTGAGCCTCTCCTTCGGCTGTTTTCCAAGGCGTTGGAAATGCTTCTGGGAAACGCTGTCGTTTCCGAAACGTTTCGCCGTGCCCTTGCCGGTAGGGGATCCCGTGAGAGCGGGCAGAGGCGGCCGACGTCTGCGCGAGGAAAGAAGCGTGGCGCAAAGAAGGGACCTCTTTGGCCCGCCTGGTCCGCTTTAGAGAGTTCTCTTTTGGGACCTGAAGATGGGGTCTGCGAGTGCCACGCGCAGCGCACGCGTTTGTTCCCCCCCCCCGTTCTTTTAGCGAGACCGTGCGTGTCCTCGAGCTGTTTGTCCCGAGGGGGGAGTCGCTGCGGGAATTGCTGGGGAGGCCCTGACGGCGGGACGTGAGAAAGACGCCTTTGACCGCGTGCGTGCGGCCGAAGAAACGTCAGCCGAGGGATCCAGTAAAGAACTGCTCGCCTAGGTTTGCTGCCTCGCAACGCATTGTCAGAGTTTTTTACGAACGATCCTCCTCGGGGAAGCGCCTGTTCGTTCCGTGAATACGAGCGCAAAAAACGCGCGCGTTACCGACCCTTGAAAGCGAGTCCGTGGCGCTGGGGTAGCGTGCGTAGCCGAGCCTAAATCCCGTAGTAACTCCTTTCGATGTCGTTCTCTTCTACGAAAGCCCTTAGAGCAGATGAAAACATTTCTCGCCCTCTTTTGTTTGTCGAATGGGCCACGATACCGAGAAAAACCTGCGGCGAAGGAGACGTAGTAGTGGGTTTCCCTAGAGAAGGTGTCTTGTGCTGTGCTCGAGGGCTTGCCGTGCGCTTTGTCGAGGGCGGGCGGCGAATGCCCGCTTTCCTCTCGAGCGGCCCCTGGGGAGCAGAAAGTTGTGCCTCGGAGGCAAACTCTTTCTTGCAGCTGGCTTTGAAGAAGCTGGCTAGCCGTGCAAAGTAACGGCAATGCTGGGGAGTCGCTGGGAGCGCTTCAAAGAGCGTCTTTCCCTTTTCGAGAAGGCGATGCGCTTTCCTTGCTAATCCCCGTAGTAACTAATGGAGCCAGGTAAGTGGTACCTAGGTGAGCGAGCCGTTAGTCTTTCTCCCCTAGGAATAGCCTTTAGGCTGCGATCGCTGCTAGAAAAGGCCGGCTCTTTTCGAAACGGAACGAGCCTTTGGCGGCACTACAGGAAACGAGCTAAAAAGGTGATGGGAATAGTAACGTTTTCATGCTTTAACGTGCCAGACGTACCGTGTGCCAGCATCTCGTGCTGTTGAATAATAAAAGCTGAGCAGTCTGTCAAGCAAATAGCGTGGCTTGCTTTGGCCTGTTTATTTCGTTTAACAATCAGTAAAGGCAGGAGGTGGAAAGTCCTACAGAAGAAGGGCTGCTTCTTGGAACGCTTGCAAATTGTCCCATTAAGTAGGTGGGTGGGGGTTGTTTGTTTGTTTGTTTGTTTGTTTTTTAAGTGCAGCCTCTGCCTCTTTTTTGTCTGTGGAGTATTTTGCAACGCCGTTCAAAGGAAGCGCTGTTCCTGAAGCCTCCGGGAGAAGCGGCTCGAGCACGACACGCAGCGACTCTGCGCCTCGCAGCAGGCGCTGTAAATAAGGGCGGGTGAGCCGAGGCGAGGGCGGTGAAATCTCTGCAAAGGGCGGGCGGGGCGGGGGGGGCTCTGCGGGGCGCTGCGGCGGGGTGCGGGTGCCGAGGGCGGGCGGGCGGCGGGCAGAGGGGCGGGCCGGAACGCGATGGCTGCGGAGCGAAGGGCGGGAGGGTGAGGGAGCGCTGCGCCACCCCGGCGCCGGGCATGCTGGGAGCGGTAGTCTTCCGGCACCGGGCTTCCGGGCGGCCATGTTGCTTTTGCACGGCATGCTGGGAGCGGTAGTCCTTCCGGCACCGGGCTTCCGGGCGGCCCTTTTAGTCTGCACGGCACGCTGGGAACTGTAGTTTTCTGGCAGGGGTTTTCCCCAGCAGCCGTTTTAGTCTGCAGGGCATGCCGGCAGGTGCAGTCTTCCCGTACTGGCCTTCTGGGAGACCGTGTTGCGCCTCCCGAGGTGGCGGGAGGTGCGGTTCTCTGTCGGCGGGGTTCCCAGCAGCTGTTCGCGTTGTGCTCCGGGGCAGGCCAGCAGCTGTACTTCCAGGTGCCTGTGCCTTCTCCGCCCTAGCAGCAGTGGCCCGCTAGGGTGTGTGTGTGCGTGTGTGTGTGTGGTCCTTACCGGACACGTGTCGCTCGGGTGTCCAAAAAGCAGTACTGCACCGTGGCGCATGCACACGGCGGGCGGCCGTACTCCCTGCTTCCCCCGGGGTGTCCAAAAAGCGGTATTGCACGAAAAGGGGGGGGGCGCGCGTGCGCACTGCGCTCCGCCGCGCTCACTTGCTGCCACCCGGTGTCCAAAAAGCGGTACTGCACCCGGTGGGGGGGGCGCGCGTGCGCACACAGGCGGCGAGCACATGCTCAGTGCCGGTCGCCATGTTTGCCGCTGCTCTCCGCCGTTTCGGAACGGGTAAGCGAATGGCGCGTGCTCGTCGCCCCTTCCCGGTGCTCGCGGAGCGGCCACGGGCACGGGCAGCCTCGGGGCGCTCGCTGGGAGCCCCGGGCTGCCGCGGCGGGCTGCGGTTCACACGCGTGAGCCGCCCGGCTGCAGCGCCGCGCCGCGAGCACGCGAGTGCGCCATTGCGGGTCTCGCCTCCCTTCGTGCTCCCCCCTCCCCTCGGGCTCCCTCCTCGCTCCCCCCTCCCCTCGGGATCCGGCTCCCCCCCGCCCCTCGGGCTCCCCCGGCTCCCCCCCTCCCCTCGGGCTCCCCCCGTCCCTCGGGCTCCCCCGGCTCCCCCCGCCCCTCGGGTTCCCTCCTGCTCCCCCCGCCCCTCGGGCTCCCCCTCGCCCCCCCCTCCCCTCGGGCTCCCCCTCGCTCCCCCCTCCCCTCGGGATCCGGCTCCCCCCGCCCCTCGGGCTCCCCCTCGCCCCCCCCCTCCCTCGGGCTCCCCTCGCCCCCCCCTCCCCTCGGGCTCCCCCTCGCTCCCCCCTCCCCTCGGGCTCCCCCTCGCCCCCCCTCCCCTCGGCTCCCCTCGCTCCCCCCCCCCTCGGGCTCCCCCTCGCTCCCCCCCCCCTCGGGCTCCCCCTCGCTCCCCCCCCCCCTCGGGCTCCCCCTCGCTCCCCCCCTCCCCTCGGCTCCCCCTCGCTCCCCCCTCCATCGGGCTCCCCCGGCGGTGGGGAAGCAAGATGGCGGCGAGCAGGGAGGGCGTTTTGGCTGGGCGGCGGCGGCGGGTGAGGGCGGAGGCGGCGTGGAGGGAAGGACGTGGGGCCCCGGTGAGGCGAACGCGCAGGTTCGGGGGGCGCCGGGCATCGGGCTGCGTCCTGCCCGCTGCGGCCGTCGCTGCGTGGAGGCGGCGGTGCGGGGCGAGTGGGGGGGGGGGCGGGCTGGGCCGGGCGCCGGGAGCGCCGGGAGCGCGGGGCAGGGTGTGCTGGAGCGCGGGTGCGACGTTGCGTTTTGCGTGTGCGGCGTTTAGGGCGCCGGTTCGTTGGCGGCGCGGGCCGGGCAGGAGCGGGGGGGCAGGCGGGCCCCGGAGCAGGGTTGCGGCGCGGCGTCGGCCCTGTAGTGTTTCCAAACAGTTTAGTCTGTAACGTATGATGCAAGGCGGTGTATTAAGACCTTTCCTTTGAGGGAAAGAAGGAAAAAGAAAGAAAGGGGGGGCGGGGGGGAAAAAAACACGGGAAAGAGAAAAGAGCGCGCGTCAGTCGAAGTGTTTTCTTGGAAGCGAAATGCAATTTTCTCTCCGTTACAGAGGCGGAACCGACGATAGCAAATGCTGACAAGGAGCAAAGGCGGACGAGCGAGCGGTTTTTTGCGCTTAGTCCCTAAGGGGCGGGCTGAAACGAGGAAGCAAGAACGCAGCAGCGGACCCTCGATCTCCCCAGAAGCTGCGGCAGTAGGAGGCGTTCTGGCCCGGGTAACTAAGGTAACTCTCGATGCGGAACGTTCGTTATTTCGGCCTTCCGGGAGCAGCGTTGGGGACTAAGCGACCCGTTGTTACCCTGCGGCTATCGTTAACCGTAGCTGCCTTAGTTTTTGCTTTGGTTGTTTGTATTTTGTTTTGTTATCGTACACGCGTGCGTAGAAAAGGAAAGAGAGGATAT
The DNA here is from genome assembly GCF_036417845.1 of Apteryx mantelli. NCBI lineage: Eukaryota > Metazoa > Chordata > Aves > Apterygiformes > Apterygidae > Apteryx > Apteryx mantelli. The sequence goes on along the minus strand of NW_027118637.1, from coordinate 50,895 downwards.
TTAATTTTTAGATTCATTGCCACGGCTGAAGCTGAAGAGACCAGAAAAACGTAAGCGAGCCGAAGTAATAAAATGAAAAGGAACCGAGCGAGAGCCGTCTCCGCCGCCCCAAAAGGGAAAGCCCGTTCCTCCGGCGAGGAAGGTTCGCCGTTAATAGCGATCGGAATAACAGGTGACCGACATCTAACGGAAGGTGCGTACGCGTTACAGAAAGGATGCCGCGTCCATCCGTCTCTGCGCGCGTGACTTTCTGTGTCTGCGAAGCGTCGTGCTTTAAGAGCCCAAGGCAGCAAATTCCTGTCTTAGGGGAACGGCGGTCAGGTGGCCAGAGAGAGAGGGAGAGGGAAGCGTGCGAATTGTAAACGAAGAGATGGCTTTCAGGAAGGCTCAGTTAGCGCGACCCCAGGTTAATTGCCTGGCAATGGCATTTGGGGCAGCAGGAAGGCGGCAGCTAGAAGAAAAGTGAAAGCCTTGCGGAATTAAGGCTCCTTCTCATGTATTAGATGCGCTTTTGTGGTTAGAAACAACTTTGGATTGTTACGATTTTCTGCCGACCTTTGAATCGACTTCCTTCCTTCCTTCCTTCCTTCCTTCTTTCCATTTTTGCTTTGCTCTGTGCTTTTGTGGGCAGCGCACACTCTCGGGCGAGACGCAGGAGTTCAGCTGTGCAGCCTGCCAGAGAAGCATCGCCCACGAGGCCTCGCTAGCCTCGAGCTGTAGGCGCTGATGCACGTGGCCCGTTCTGTCGGGCGCGCAGATTTGGCTGCCGGAATTTCAGCTTGGCTTTACGCCCTGTAGCGGTGCTGTTTTTGTCTTTATAAATTGCGCTACTCCTAGGCGTTGGGCACGTCGGGGAACGCTGTGTGCTGCCGTGAAGAAGTGCGGGCTCCCGCCCTCAGCCCTTTGTCGCAAGTTCTCGGGTGTCGAGAGCGGCCGGGGGACTCCGAAAGCCGGCGGAAAGGTTCTCTGCCCGCTCCTGACGAGGAGCCTTCGGCCGCGGGAAGCTCGGCGGCGTCCTTCCCGCACTCGTGAGTCGTAAGCCGCGGTTCGCGGGCCGCAGGGCAGGGTGTGTGCGTGGGGGGGGGGGGGGGGAATAGCGCCTGGCAGCCCGGCGGCTCCGGCGGCGCTGTTGCTAGAGGGGCCCCGAGGTCCGTGTGCAGCCTCAGCTGCCTGTCGGGAGCTTTGTTTTGGTGCGTTTGCCTGGCAAAAGCAGCGAGGGAGGCCTCAAATAGGAATTTTCGCGGCTAGGTGGGTAAGCTGTGCCCCCAGCTGTCTTTGCCTTGCTTTGCCGCTTAGCGTCGTCACGGCGACTTGGGAGGCCGCGATAAAATCCGTTACGGGGCTGAAGGGAGGCCCTGCGTTTGCCCCGCTTGGTTGGGAAACCGTCGTTAAAGCTTGGGGGGGGGGGGGGGGGGGGCGGGGACGAAGCTCCGAAAGGAGACTCTGCCGGTGACCTCGGCGGTCCGATTCGTTTGCAGGCTGACGTTCCGAGGGCCGGCGAGCGGAAGAGGAGCGGCTCAGCCCGTTCGGTTGGTTTCGGCGATACTGTTTTAAGGAAGCGCGTAAGTACAGAAGGGGTCTGGGGGGGGTTTTGAGCAGGACAGGAAAGAGCGAGGAAGATTGGAGAGTGTGGAGAAACTAGGTGCCGCGGGCACTGAAGCTGTGAAGGGCTGAGAGAATTTGGGCTTAAGCATCTGAAAGGGGCTGCTAACGCGCGAGGAGCGGTAAAATACCGTCGCTGAACGCCAGGCTCCTTTGCAGCCCTCCGTCCCCCTCGCAGCCTTCTCGTTCTGTTTCCGTGCCTCTGTTCAGCTCCCCGTCCGCCCGTTTGCCTGCCTCTCCCTCTTCTGCCCCTGCGCTGTCCCCTTTCTCTGTCTGCCTTTGCCTCCCTCTTTTACCCTCGCCGCCTTTGTGGCCAGCTCTGCCCCCTTCTCGTTCTCTTCAGAATTAAGGTGCAAATAAGCCGTATTAAGATGCTGGTGTTGAAGCTTTAAGGATTTCCCCACCGCCCGCCCTCCCCCCCCCCCCCCCAAAAAAAAAAAAATGCATCTTGTTTTTCCTTTTTGTTGTATCATAATATGTAGATGCCGTAAATCTCCTTGAGACTGGGAAACATCTGTTTTACCGTCTCATTCCTGTTTAACAAGCACCATCTACTATTAGGCTCTCAGGAGCGCAGCGATCGCGGAAGGACACGTCTTTTGAGATGTGCCTTTGCAAAGGTGGTTCGGCCGCCTGGGGGGATGGATCAAAGCCTTTGAGGCTGCCTCCGATCTGTTTCATTTCGTTCTGAATTTCTTCCTTTCTTTGCTTTCTCCTAGGGCGTCTGTCAGCTAACGAGTAAAGACGGTGGAACGGCCCGTCCGCGTACGCTAGACCTCCGCTACGTCACGGGCGTTTGTTTACGTCCGTGCGTTCAAATCTCTAGTTGCGCGTTCGGGACGCGGCATCTGCCCGGTATCCGACTCCTCCGTGTAGCGCAGAAGGCGCTGTACAGCTGCCGGTCTCTACGGGAGGTTGTTAGCGAGGAGGAGAACGGCGTGTTCCAGCTCGTGGCCGCCAAACGGGCTCCTTTGTGTCCGCTTTCAGACTTGGGGCCTGCTTCATCGGTCTGCTTGGACGTGGTTTCTCGGGGGAACGCGAGCGCTTTCCCCGTGCTTTTCCTGTGTCGAAACCGGTAGTTTATAGGCCAGAGCGGTTGTGCCGTACCTTCCTTTGAGAGGCGTTTCGTCCTCGCCTCGGGCTTCTGGGAAAATAAATTGGACGGAATTGCCGAAGGTGCGCCTTGAAATAGGCGGTAAATCTAGAAGCGTGTCTGGATTGCGAGGGGCTCGTAACTGGGTCTTTGTCCTCAACGTCTGCTTTTCTTTCGCTCTTATTGCAGGCTTCCCTCCGACGATCGGCGTCGCTGCGGCGTCTCGTGTTTCACGGGCAGCGCTCTCTATTCAGTAAGGACGTGAGAACTCCTGCGCTCCCGGAGAGCCCGGGATCCCTGCTCCGGGCTGGTCATTTGAGGCCTCTGTGCGGAGCGTTCTTTCTAGTTACGCACCCCGCGTGAGCCTCTCCTTCGGCTGTTTTCCCAAGGCGTTGGAAATGCTTCTGGGAAACGCTGTCGTTTCCGAAACGTTTCGCCGTGCCCTTGCCGGTAGGGGATCCCGTGAGAGCGGGCAGAGGCGGCCGACGTCTGCGCGAGGAAAGAAGCGTGGCGCAAAGAAGGGACCTCTTTGGCCCGCCTGGTCCGCTTTAGAGAGTTCTCTTTTGGACCTGAAGATGGGGTCTGCGAGTGCCACGCGCAGCGCACGCGTTTGTTCCCCCCCCCCGTTCTTTTAGCGAGACCGTGCGTGTCCTCGAGCTGTTTGTCCCGAGGGGGGAGTCGCTGCGGGAATTGCTGGGGAGGCCCTGACGGCGGGACGTGAGAAAGACGCCTTTGACCGCGTGCGTGCGGCCGAAGAAACGTCAGCCGAGGGATCCCAGTAAAGAACTGCTCGCCTAGGTTTGCTGCCTCGCAACGCATTGTCAGAGTTTTTTACGAACGATCCTCCTCGGGGAAGCGCCTGTTCGTTCCGTGAATACGAGCGCAAAAAACGCGCGCGTTACCGACCCTTGAAAGCGAGTCCGTGGCGCTGGGGTAGCGTGCGTAGCCGAGCCTAAATCCCGTAGTAACTCCTTTCGATGTCGTTCTCTTCTACGAAAGCCCTTAGAGCAGATGAAAACATTTCTCGCCCTCTTTTGTTTGTCGAATGGGCCACGATACCGAGAAAAACCTGCGGCGAAGGAGACGTAGTAGTGGGTTTCCCTAGAGAAGGTGTCTTGTGCTGTGCTCGAGGGCTTGCCGTGCGCTTTGTCCGAGGGCGGGCGGCGAATGCCCGCTTTCCTCTCGAGCGGCCCCTGGGGAGCAGAAAGTTGTGCCTCGGAGGCAAACTCTTTCTTGCAGCTGGCTTTGAAGAAGCTGGCTAGCCGTGCAAAGTAACGGCAATGCTGGGGAGTCGCTGGGAGCGCTTCAAAGAGCGTCTTTCCCTTTTCGAGAAGGCGATGCGCTTTCCTTGCTAATCCCCGTAGTAACTAATGGAGCCAGGTAAGTGGTACCTAGGTGAGCGAGCCGTTAGTCTTTCTCCCCTAGGAATAGCCTTTAGGCTGCGATCGCTGCTAGAAAAGGCCGGCTCTTTTCGAAACGGAACGAGCCTTTGGCGGCACTACAGGAAACGAGCTAAAAAGGTGATGGGAATAGTAACGTTTTCATGCTTTAACGTGCCAGACGTACCGTGTGCCAGCATCTCGTGCTGTTGAATAATAAAAGCTGAGCAGTCTGTCAAGCAAATAGCGTGGCTTGCTTTGGCCTGTTTATTTCGTTTAACAATCAGTAAAGGCAGGAGGTGGAAAGTCCTAAAGAAGAAGGGCTGCTTCTTGGAACGCTTGCAAATTGTCCCATTAAGTAGGTGGGTGGGGGTTGTTTGTTTGTTTGTTTGTTTTTTAAGTGCAGCCTCTGCCTCTTTTTTGCCTGTGGAGTATTTTGCAACGCCGTTCAAAGGAAAGCGCTGTTCCTGAAGCCTCCGGGAGAAGCGGCTCGAGCACGACACGCAGCGACTCTGCGCCTCGCAGCAGGCGCTGTAAATAAGGGCGGGTGAGCCGAGGCGAGGGCGGTGAAATCTCTGCAAAGGGCGGGCGGGGCGGGGGGGGCTCTGCGGGGCGCTGCGGCGGGGTGCGGGTGCCGAGGGCGGGCGAGCGGGCGGCGGGCAGAGGGGCGGGCCGGAACGCGATGGCTACGGAGCGAAGGGCGGGAGGGTGAGGGAGCGCTGCGCCACCCCGGCGCCGGGCATGCTGGGAGCGGTAGTCTTCCGGCACCGGGCTTCCGGGCGGCCATGTTGCTTTTGCACGGCATGCTGGGAGCGGTAGTCTTCCGGCACCGGGCTTCCGGGCGGCCCTTTTAGTCTGCACGGCACGCTGGGAACTGTAGTTTTCTGGCAGGGGTTTTCCCAGCAGCCGTTTTAGTCTGCAGGGCATGCCGGCAGGTGCAGTCTTCCCGTACTGGCCTTCTGGGAGACCGTGTTGCGCCTCCCGAGGTGGCGGGAGGTGCGGTTCTCTGTCGGCGGGGTTCCCAGCAGCTGTTCGCGTTGTGCTCCGGGGCAGGCCAGCAGCTGTACTTCCAGGTGCCTGTGCCTTCTCCGCCCTGCAGCAGTGGCCCGCTGGGGGTGTGCGTGTGTGCGTGTGTGTGTGTGTGTGGTCCTTACCGGACACGTGTCGCTCGGGTGTCGAAAAAGCAGTACTGCACCGTGGCGCATGCACACGGCGGGCGGCCGTGCTCCCTGCTGCCCTCGGGGTGTCCAAAAAGCGGTATTGCACGGAAAGGGGGGGGGCGCGCGTGCGCACCGCGCTCCGCCGCGCTCACTGCTGCCACCCGGTGTCCAAAAAGCGGTACTGCACCCTGTGGGGGGGGGGCGTGCGTGAGCACTGCGCTCCGCCGCGCTCACTGCTGCCACCCGGTGTCCAAAAAGCGGTACTGCACCCGGTGGGGGGGGGCGCGCGTGCGCACACAGGCGGCGAGCACATGCTCAGTGCCGGTCGCCATGTTTGCCGCTGCTCTCCGCCGTTTCGGGAACGGGTAAGCGAATGGCGCGTGCTCGTCGCCCCTTCCCGGTGCTCGCGGAGCGGCCACGGGCACGGGCAGCCTCGGGGCGCTCGCTGGGAGCCCCGGGCTGCCGCGGCGGGCTGCGGTTCGCACGCGTGAGCCGCCCGGCTGCAGCGCCGCGCCGCGAGCACGCGAGTGCGCCATTGCGGGTCTCGCCTCCCTTCGTGCTCCCCCCTCCCCTCGGGCTCCCCCTCGCTCCCTCCTCCCCTCGGGACCGGCTCCCCCCCTCCCCTCGGGCTCCCCCTCGCTCCCCCCCTCCCCTCGGGCTCCCCTGGCTCCTCCCCTCCTCTCGGGCTCCCCCCGCCCCTCGGGTTCCCTCCAGCTCCCCCCGCCCCTCGGGCTCCCCCGGCTCCCCCCCGCCCCTCGGGCTCCCCCTCGCCCCCCCCTCCCCTCGGGCTCCCCCTCGCTCCCCCCTCCCCTCGGGCTCCCCCGGCTCCCCCCCTCCCCTCCTGCTCCCCCCGCCCCTCGGGTTCCCTCCTGCTCCCCCCTCCCCTCGGGCTCCCCCTCGCTCCCCCCCGCCCCTCGGGCTCCCCCTCGCTCCCCCCCTCCCCTCGGGCTCCCCCTTGCTCCCCCCCTCCTCTCGGGCTCCCCCCCGCCCCTCGGGTTCCCTCCAGCTCCCCCCGCCCCTCGGGCTCCCCCTCGCCCCCCCCCACCCCTCGGGCTCCCCCTCGCTCCCCCCTCCCCTCGGGCTCCCTCCAGCTCCCCCCGCCCCTCGGGCTCCCCCTCGCCCCCCCCCTCCCTCGGGCTCCCCCTCGCTCCCCCCCCTCCCCTCGGGCTCCCCCTTGCTCCCCCCTCCCCTCGGGCTCCCCTTGCTCCCCCCTCCCATCGGGCTCCCCCGGCGGTGGGGAAGCAAGATGGCGGCGAGCAGGGAGGGCGTTTTGGCTGGGCGGCGGCGGCGGGTGAGGGCGGAGGCGGCGTGGAGGGAAGGACGTGGGGCCCCCGGTGAGGCGAACGCGCAGGTTCGGGGGCGCCGGGTGTCGGCTGCGTCCTGCCCGCTGCGGCCGTCGCTGCGTGGAGGCGGCGGTGCGGGGCGAGTGGGGGGGGGGGGGGCGGGCTGGGGCCGGGCACCGGGAGCGCGGGGCAGGGTGTGCTGGAGCGCGGGTGCGACGTTGCGTTTTGCGTGTGCGGCGTTTAGGGCGCCGGTTCGTTGGCGGCGCGGGCCGGGCAGGAGCGGGGGGGCAGGCGGGCCCCGGAGCAGGGTCGCGGCGCGGCGTCGGCCCTGTAGTGTTTCCAAACAGTTTAGTCTGTAACGTATGATGCAAGGCGGTGTATTAAGACCTTTCCTTTGAGGGAAAGAAGGAAAAAGAAAGAAAGGGGGGGCGGGGGGGAAAAAAACACGGGAAAGAGAAAAAGAGCGCGCGTCAGTCGAAGTGTTTTCTTGGAAGCGAAACGCAATTTTCTCTCCGTTACAGAGGCGGAACCGACGATAGCAAATGCTGACAAAGAGCAAAGGCGGACGAGCGAGCGGTTTTTTGCGCTTAGTCCCTAAGGGGCGGGCTGAAACGAGGAAGCAAGAACGCAGCAGCGGACCCTCGATCTCCCCAGAAGCTGCGGCAGTAGGAGGCGTTCTGGCCCGGGTAACTAAGGTAACTCTCGATGCGGAACGTTCGTTATTTCGGCCTTCCGGGGGCAGCGTTGGGGACTAAGCGACCCGTTGTTACCCTGCGGCTATCGTTAACCGTAGCTGCCTTAGTTTTGCTTTGGTTGTTTGTATCTTGTTTTGTTATCGTACACGCGTACGTAGAAAAGGAAAGAGAGGATATTTAATTTTTAGATTCATTGCCACGGCTGAAGCTGAAGAGACCAGAAAAACGTAAGCGAGCCGAAGTAATAAAATGAAAAGGAACCGAGCGAGAGCCGTCTCCGCCGCCCCAAAAGGGAAAGCCCGTTCCTCCCGGCGAGGAAGGTTCGCCGTTAATAGCGATCGGAATAACAGGTGACCGACATCTAACGGAAGGTGCGTACGCGTTACAGAAAGGATGCCGCGTCCATCCGTCTCTGCGCGCGTGACTTTCTGTGTCTGCGAAGCGTCTTGGTGCTTTAAGAGCTCCAAGACGGCCAATTCCCGTCTTCGGGAAACGGCGGTCAGGTGGCCAGAGAGAGAGGGAGAGGGAAGCGTGCGAATTGTAAAACAAAGAGATGGCTTTCAGGAAGGCTCAGTTAGCGCGACCCCAGGTTAATTGCCTGGCAATGGCATTTGGGGCAGCAGGAAGGCGGCAGCTAGAAGAAAAGTGAAAGCCTTGCGGAATTAAGGCTCCTTCTCATGTATTAGATGCGCTTTTGTGGTTAGAAACAACTTTGGATTGTTACGATTTTCTGCCGACCTTTGAATCGACTTCCTTCCTTCCTTCCTTCCTTCCTTCTTTCCATTTTTGCTTTGCTCTGTGCTTTTGTGGGCAGCGCACACTCTCGGGCGAGACGCAGGAGTTCAGCTGTGCAGCCTGCCAGAGAAGCATCGCCCACGAGGCCTCGCTAGCCTCGAGCTGTAGGCGCTGATGCACGTGGCCCGTTCTGTCGGGCGCGCAGATTTGGCTGCCGGAATTTCAGCTTGGCTTTACGCCCTGTAGCGGTGCTGTTTTTGTCTTTATAAATTGCGCTACTCCTAGGCGTTGGGCACGTCGGGGAACGGCTGTGTGCTGCCGTGAAGAAGTGCGGGCTCCCGCCCTCAGCCCTTTGTCGGCAAGTTCTCGGGTGTCGAGAGCGGCCGGGGGACTCCGAAAGCCGGCGGAAAGGTTCTCTGCCCGCTCCTGACGAGGAGCCTTCGGCCGCGGGAAGCTCGGCGGCGTCCTTCCCGCACTCGTGAGTCGTAAGCCGCGGTTCGCGGGCCGGCAGGGCAGGGTGTGTGCGTGGGGGGGGGGGAATAGCGCGTGGCAGCCCGGCGGCTCCGGCGGCGCTGTTGCTAGCGGGGCCCCGAGGTCCGTGTGCAGCCTCAGCTGCCTGTCGGGAGCTTTGTTTTGGTGCGTTTGCCTGGCAAAAGCAGCGAGGGAGGCCTCAAATAGGAATTTTCGCGGCTAGGTGGGTAAGCTGTGCCCCCAGCTGTCTTTGCCTTGCTTTGCCGCTTAGCGTCGTCACGGCGACTTGGGAGGCCGCGATAAAATCCGTTACGGGCTGAAGGGAGGCCCTGCGTTTGCCCCGCTTGGTTGGGAAACCGTCGTTAAAGCTTGGGGGGGGGGGGGGGGCGGGGACGAAGCTCCGAAAGGAGACTCTGCCGGTGACCTCGGCGGTCCGATTCGTTTGCAGGCTGACGTTCCGAGGGCCGGCGAGCGGAAGAGGAGCGGCTCAGCCCGTTCGGTTGGTTTCGGCGATACTGTTTTAAGGAAGCGCGTAAGTACAGAAGGGGTCTGGGGGGGGTTTTGAGCAGGACAGGAAAGAGCGAGGAAGATTGGAGAGTGTGGAGAAACTAGGTGCCGCGGGCACTGAAGCTGTGAAGGGCTGAGAGAATTTGGGCTTAAGCATCTGAAAGGGGCTGCTAACGCGCGAGGAGCGGTAAAATACCGTCGCTGAACGCCAGGCTCCTTTGCAGCCCTCCGTCCCCCTCGGCAGCCTTCTCGTTCTGTTTCCGTGCCTCTGTTCAGCTCCCCGTCCGCCCGTTTGCCTCCCTCTCCCTCTTCTGCCCTGCGCTGTCCCCTTTCTCTGTCTGCCTTTGCCTCCTCTTTTACCCTCGCCGCCTTTGTGGCCAGCTCTGCCCCCTTCTCGTTCTCTTCAGAATTAAGGTGCAAATAAGCCGTATTAAGATGCTGGTGTTGAAAGCTTTAAGGATTTCCCCACCGCCCGCCCTCCCCCCCCCCCCCAAAAAAAAAAAATGCATCTTGTTTTTCCTTTTTGTTGTATCATAATATGTAGATGCCGTAAATCTCCTTGAGACTGGGAAACATCTGTTTTACCGTCTCATTCCTGTTTAACAAGCACCATCTACTATTAGGCTCTCAGGAGCGCAGCGATCGCGGAAGGGACACGTCTTTTGAGATGTGCCTTTGCAAAGGTGGTTCGGCCGCCTGGGGGGATGGATCAAAGCCTTTGAGGCTGCCTCCGATCTGTTTCATTTCGTTCTGAATTTCTTCCTTTCTTTGCTTTCTCCTAGGGCGTCTGTCAGCTAACGAGTAAAGAAGGTGGAACGGCCCGTCCGCGCGGGAGAACTGACGCACGGTAAACGTGAATACGCTAGACCTCCGCTACGTCACGGGCGTTTGTTTACGTCCGTGCGTTCAAATCTCTAGTTGCGCGTTCGGGACGCGGCATCTGCCCGGTATCCGACTCCTCCGTGTAGCGCAGAAGGCGCTGTACAGCTGCCGGTCTCTACGGGAGGTTGTTAGCGAGGAGGAGAACGGCGTGTTCCAGCTCGTGGCCGCCAAACGGGCTCCTTTGTGTCCGCTTTCAGACTTGGGGCCTGCTTCATCGGTCTGCTTGGACGTGGTTTCTCGGGGGGAACGCGAGCGCTTTCCCCGTGCTTTTCCTGTGTCGAAACCGGTAGTTTATAGGCCAGAGCGGTTGTGCCGTACCTTCCTTTGAGAGGCGTTTCGTCCTCGCCTCGGGCTTCTGGGAAAATAAATTGGACGGAATTGCCGAAGGTGCGCCTTGAAATAGGCGGTAAATCTAGAAGCGTGTCTGGATTGCGAGGGGCTCGTAACTGGGTCTTTGTCCTCAACGTCTGCTTTTCTTTCGCTCTTATTGCAGGGCTTCCCTCCGACGATCGGCGTCGCTGCGGCGTCTCGTGTTTCACGGGCAGCGCTCTCTATTCAGTAAGGACGTGAGAACTCCTGCGCTCCCGGAGAGCCCGGGATCCCTGCTCCGGGCTGGTCATTTGAGGCCTCTGTGCGGAGCGTTCTTTCTAATTACGCACCCCGCGTGAGCCTCTCCTTCGGCTGTTTTCCCAAGGCGTTGGAAATGCTTCTGGGAAACGCTGTCGTTTCCGAAACGTTTCGCCGTGCCCTTGCCGGTAGGGGATCCCGTGAGAGCGGGCAGAGGCGGCCGACGTCTGCGCGAGGAAAGAAGCGTGGCGCAAAGAAGGGACCTCTTTGGCCCGCCTGGTCCGCTTTAGAGAGTTCTCTTTTGGACCTGAAGATGGGGTCTGCGAGTGCCACGCGCAGCGCACGCGTTTGTTCCCCCCCCCCGTTCTTTTAGCGAGACCGTGCGTGTCCTCGAGCTGTTTGTCCCGAGGGGGGAGTCGCTGCGGGAATTGCTGGGGAGGCCCTGACGGCGGGACGTGAGAAAGACGCCTTTGACCGCGTGCGTGCGGCCGAAGAAACGTCAGCCGAGGGATCCCAGTAAAGAACTGCTCGCCTAGGTTTGCTGCCTCGCAACGCATTGTCAGAGTTTTTTACGAACGATCCTCCTCGGGGAAGCGCCTGTTCGTTCCGTGAATACGAGCGCAAAAAACGCGCGCGTTACCGACCCTTGAAAGCGAGTCCGTGGCGCTGGGGTAGCGTGCGTAGCCGAGCCTAAATCCCGTAGTAACTCCTTTCGATGTCGTTCTCTTCTACGAAAGCCCTTAGAGCAGATGAAAACATTTCTCGCCCTCTTTTGTTTGTCGAATGGGCCACGATACCGAGAAAAACCTGCGGCGAAGGAGACGTAGTAGTGGGTTTCCCTAGAGAAGGTGTCTTGTGCTGTGCTCGAGGGCTTGCCGTGCGCTTTGTCCGAGGGCGGGCGGCGAATGCCCGCTTTCCTCTCGAGCGGCCCCTGGGGAGCAGAAAGTTGTGCCTCGGAGGCAAACTCTTTCTTGCAGCTGGCTTTGAAGAAGCTGGCTAGCCGTGCAAAGTAACGGCAATGCTGGGGAGTCGCTGGGAGCGCTTCAAAGAGCGTCTTTCCCTTTTAGAGAAGGCGATGCGCTTTCCTTGCTAATCCCCGTAGTAACTAATGGAGCCAGGTAAGTGGTACCTAGGTGAGCGAGCCGTTAGTCTTTCTCCCCTAGGAATAGCCTTTAGGCTGCGATCGCTGCTAGAAAAGGCCGGCTCTTTTCGAAACGGAACGAGCCTTTGGCGGCACTACAGGAAACGAGCTAAAAAGGTGATGGGAATAGTAACGTTTTCATGCTTTAACGTGCCAGACGTACCGTGTGCCAGCATCTCGTGCTGTTGAATAATAAAAGCTGAGCAGTCTGTCAAGCAAATAGCGTGGCTTGCTTTGGCCTGTTTATTTCGTTTAACAATCAGTAAAGGCAGGAGGTGGAAAGTCCTAAAGAAGAAGGGCTGCTTCTTGGAACGCTTGCAAATTGTCCCATTAAGTAGGTGGGTGGGGGTTGTTTGTTTGTTTGTTTGTTTTTTAAGTGCAGCCTCTGCCTCTTTTTTGTCTGTGGAGTATTTTGCAACGCCGTTCAAAGGAAAGCGCTGTTCCTGAAGCCTCCGGGAGAAGCGGCTCGAGCACGACACGCAGCGACTCTGCGCCTCGCAGCAGGCGCTGTAAATAAGGGCGGGTGAGCCGAGGCGAGGGCGGTGAAATCTCTGCAAAGGGCGGGCGGGGCGGGGGGGGCTCTGCGGGGCGCTGCGGCGGGGTGCGGGTGCCGAGGGCGGGCGGGCGGCGGGCAGAGGGGCGGGCCGGAACGCGATGGCTACGGAGCGAAGGGCGGGAGGGTGAGGGAGCGCTGCGCCACCCCGGCGCCGGGCATGCTGGGAGCGGTAGTCTTCCGGCACCGGGCTTCCGGGCGGCCATGTTGCTTTTGCGCGGCATGCTGGGAGCGGTAGTCTTCCGGCACCGGGCTTCCGGGCGGCCCTTTTCGTCTGCACGGCACGCTGGGAACTGTAGTTTTCTGGCAGGGGTTTTCCCAGCAGCCGTTTTAGTCTGCAGGGCATGCCGGCAGGTGCAGTCTTCCCGTACTGGCCTTCTGGGAGACCGTGTTGCGCCTCCCGAGGTGGCGGGAGGTGCGGTTCTCTGTCGGCGGGGTTCCCAGCAGCTGTTCGCGTTGTGCTCCGGGGCAGGCCAGCAGCTGTACTTCCAGGTGCCTGTGCCTTCTCCGCCCTGCAGCAGTGGCCCGCTGGGGGTGTGCGTGTGTGCGTGTGTGTGTGTGTGTGGTCCTTACCGGACACGTGTCGCTCGGGTGTCGAAAAAGCAGTACTGCACCGTGGCGCATGCACACGGCGGGCGGCCGTGCTCCCTGCTGCCCTCGGGGTGTCCAAAAAGCGGTATTGCACGGAAAGGGGGGGGGCGCGCGTGCGCACCGCGCTCCGCCGCGCTCACTGCTGCCACCCGGTGTCCAAAAAGCGGTACTGCACCCTGTGGGGGGGGCGTGCGTGAGCACTGCGCTCCGCCGCGCTCACTGCTGCCACCCGGTGTCCAAAAAGCGGTACTGCACCCGGTGGGGGGGGCGCGCGTGCGCACACAGGCGGCGAGCACATGCTCAGTGCCGGTCGCCATGTTTGCCGCTGCTCTCCGCCGTTTCGGGAACGGGTAAGCGAATGGCGCGTGCTCGTCGCCCCTTCCCGGTGCTCGCGGAGCGGCCACGGGCACGGGCAGCCTCGGGGCGCTCGCTGGGAGCCCCGGGCTGCCGCGGCGGGCTGCGGTTCGCACGCGTGAGCCGCCCGGCTGCAGCGCCGCGCCGCGAGCACGCGAGTGCGCCATTGCGGGTCTCGCCTCCCTTCGTGCTCCCCCTCCCCTCGGGCTCCCCCTCGCTCCCTCCTCCCCTCGGGACCGGCTCCCCCCCTCCCCTCGGGCTCCCCCTCGCTCCCCCCCTCCCCTCGGGCTCCCCTGGCTCCCCCCCTCCTCTCGGGCTCCCCCCGCCCCTCGGGTTCCCTCCAGCTCCCCCCCGCCCCTCGGGCTCCCCCGGCTCCCCCCGCCCCTCGGGCTCCCCCTCGCCCCCCCCTCCCCTCGGGCTCCCCCTCGCTCCCCCCTCCCCTCGGGCTCCCCCGGCTCCCCCCCTCCCCTCCTGCTCCCCCCGCCCCTCGGGTTCCCTCCTGCTCCCCCCTCCCCTCGGGCTCCCCCTCGCTCCCCCCCGCCCCTCGGGCTCCCCCTCGCTCCCCCCCTCCCCTCGGGCTCCCCTTGCTCCCCCCCTCCTCTCGGGCTCCCCCCGCCCCTCGGGTTCCCTCCAGCTCCCCCTCCCCTCGGGCTCCCCCTCGCCCCCCCCCGCCCCTCGGGCTCCCCCTCGCTCCCCCCTCCCCTCGGGCTCCCTCCAGCTCCCCCCGCCCCTCGGGCTCCCCCTCGCCCCCCCCCTCCCCTCGGGCTCCCCCTCGCTCCCCCCCTCCCCTCGGGCTCCCCCTCGCTCCCCCCCTCCCTCTCGGGCTCCCCCTTGCTCCCCCCTCCCCTCGGGCTCCCCCTTGCTCCCCCCCTCCCATCGGGCTCCCCCGGCGGTGGGGAAGCAAGATGGCGGCGAGCAGGGAGGGCGTTTTGGCTGGGCGGCGGCGGCGGGTGAGGGCGGAGGCGGCGTGGAGGGAAGGACGTGGGGCCCCCGGTGAGGCGAACGCGCAGGTTCGGGGGGCGCCGGGTGTCGGGCTGCGTCCTGCCCGCTGCGGCCGTCGCTGCGTGGAGGCGGCGGTGCGGGGCGAGTGGGGGGGGGGGGGGGCGGGCTGGGGCCGGGCACCGGGAGCGCGGGGCAGGGTGTGCTGGAGCGCGGGTGCGACGTTGCGTTTTGCGTGTGCGGCGTTTAGGGCGCCGGTTCGTTGGCGGCGCGGGCCGGGCAGGAGCGGGGGGGCAGGCGGGCCCCGGAGCAGGGTCGCGGCGCGGCGTCGGCCCTGTAGTGTTTCCAAACAGTTTAGTCTGTAACGTATGATGCAAGGCGGTGTATTAAGACCTTTCCTTTGAGGGAAAGAAGGAAAAAGAAAGAAAGGGGGGGCGGGGGGGGAAAAAAACACGGGAAAGAGAAAAAGAGCGCGCGTCAGTCGAAGTGTTTTCTTGGAAGCGAAACGCAATTTTCTCTCCGTTACAGAGGCGGAACCGACGATAGCAAATGCTGACAAGGAGCAAAGGCGGACGAGCGAGCGGTTTTTTGCGCTTAGTCCCTAAGGGGCGGGCTGAAACGAGGAAGCAAGAACGCAGCAGCGGACCCTCGATCTCCCCAGAAGCTGCGGCAGTAGGAGGCGTTCTGGCCCGGGTAACTAAGGTAACTCTCGATGCGGAACGTTCGTTATTTCGGCCTTCCGGGGGCAGCGTTGGGGACTAAGCGACCCGTTGTTACCCTGCGGCTATCGTTAACCGTAGCTGCCTTAGTTTTGCTTTGGTTGTTTGTATCTTGTTTTGTTATCGTACACGCGTACGTAGAAAAGGAAAGAGAGGATATTTAATTTTTAGATTCATTGCCACGGCTGAAGCTGAAGAGACCAGAAAAACGTAAGCGAGCCGAAGTAATAAAATGAAAAGGAACCGAGCGAGAGCCGTCTCCGCCGCCCCAAAAGGGAAAGCCCGTTCCTCCCGGCGAGGAAGGTTCGCCGTTAATAGCGATCGGAATAACAGGTGACCGACATCTAACGGAAGGTGCGTACGCGTTACAGAAAGGATGCCGCGTCCATCCGTCTCTGCGCGCGTGACTTTCTGTGTCTGCGAAGCGTCTTGGTGCTTTAAGAGCTCCAAGACGGCCAATTCCCGTCTTCGGGAAACGGCGGTCAGGTGGCCAGAGAGAGAGGGAGAGGGAAGCGTGCGAATTGTAAAACAAAGAGATGGCTTTCAGGAAGGCTCAGTTAGCGCGACCCCAGGTTAATTGCCTGGCAATGGCATTTGGGGCAGCAGGAAGGCGGCAGCTAGAAGAAAAGTGAAAGCCTTGCGGAATTAAGGCTCCTTCTCATGTATTAGATGCGCTTTTGTGGTTAGAAACAACTTTGGATTGTTACGATTTTCTGCCGACCTTTGAATCGACTTCCTTCCTTCCTTCCTTCCTTCCTTCTTTCCATTTTTGCTTTGCTCTGTGCTTTTGTGGGCAGCGCACACTCTCGGGCGAGACGCAGGAGTTCAGCTGTGCAGCCTGCCAGAGAAGCATCGCCCACGAGGCCTCGCTAGCCTCGAGCTGTAGGCGCTGATGCACGTGGCCCGTTCTGTCGGGCGCGCAGATTTGGCTGCCGGAATTTCAGCTTGGCTTTACGCCCTGTAGCGGTGCTGTTTTTGTCTTTATAAATTGCGCTACTCCTAGGCGTTGGGCACGTCGGGGAACGGCTGTGTGCTGCCGTGAAGAAGTGCGGGCTCCCGCCCTCAGCCCTTTGTCGGCAAGTTCTCGGGTGTCGAGAGCGGCCGGGGGACTCCGAAAGCCGGCGGAAAGGTTCTCTGCCCGCTCCTGACGAGGAGCCTTCGGCCGCGGGAAGCTCGGCGGCGTCCTTCCCGCACTCGTGAGTCGTAAGCCGCGGTTCGCGGGCCGGCAGGGCAGGGTGTGTGCGTGGGGGGGGGGGAATAGCGCGTGGCAGCCCGGCGGCTCCGGCGGCGCTGTTGCTAGCGGGGCCCCGAGGTCCGTGTGCAGCCTCAGCTGCCTGTCGGGAGCTTTGTTTTGGTGCGTTTGCCTGGCAAAAGCAGCGAGGGAGGCCTCAAATAGGAATTTTCGCGGCTAGGTGGGTAAGCTGTGCCCCCAGCTGCCTTTGCCTTGCTTTGCCGCTTAGCGTCGTCACGGCGACTTGGGAGGCCGCGATAAAAACCGTTACGGGGCTGAAGGGAGGCCCTGCGTTTGCCCCGCTTGGTTGGGAAACCGTTGTTAAAGCTTGGGGGGGGGGGGGGGCGGGGACGAAGCTCCGAAAGGAGACTCTGCCGGTGACCTCGGCGGTCCGATTCGTTTGCAGGCTGGCGTTCCGAGGGCCGGCGAGCGGAAGAGGAGCGGCTCAGCCCGTTCGGTTTGTTTCGGTGATACTGTTTTAAGGAAGCGTGTAAGTACAGAAAGGGTCTGGGGGGGTTTTCGCCCGAGACGGGTAAGAGCAAGGAAGACTGGAGAGTGTGGAGAAACTAGGTGCCATGAATGTACTGAAGCTGTTAAGGGCTGAGAGAATTTAGGGTTAAGCATATACATATGAAGGTTTGAAAGGGGTTAATGCACAAGGAGTAGTAAAATACCATGAGTGAATGCGGTGTGGAGCAATGTTCTCCCCATTCTGCGCCCGATGCAGACACCCTGGAGCTGTAGGGACACAGGCGAGCAGGCCCGCAAGCAGACTTTGGGCACAGCAGTGTTCAGAGAGCTCTGCATTCTCGGCAGGTGAGTGGTGCAGGAGTGCGGTGAGGGCTGTTCCGGGATGTCTGGATCCATCCGGTTCTGCTCCCTGTTCCTCTGTCCAGCTCTCTATCTTTTTCTTTCCTTCTCTGTCACTCTGTCCGGTACCAGCAGTGACCAGAGGGTCCCATCAGTCTGCCTGGTTCTGGTCACGTGAGACCCTTCCGCAGTGACTCTGTGTGCGGAGGCGTGGGGCTGCGGACTTGCGGTGGGGGAGCGCTAACCGGTCAGAGGTGCTGTGGGGGATGCGGTGGACAGCGAGGAGGCTCCCGGGGAAGGAAGGTGTCATGGAGGCAGAGAGCAGCAGAGGCTCCGAGTACTCGGGCGTTAGGATGGGTGCTCGTGGCAGGGTGCTCCGGAACTGCTGCGGTCGTCTGTGCCGCTCGTCGGCGCAGCCCGCGGTTCCTGCGTCTTGGCCGCCTGTGCGCAGAGGGGGCTGCCGTGCGGTGCAGCTCGAGTTGTGATCGCGGCACTGTCATCGAGCCTGCTTTTTTGTCAGGTCTGCCTTTACGCAAACCGGCGTCTTCCCTACATCAGCCTTGCTCTGCTCCTCTTCCAGGAGCCTGCGCTCGCCTCTGCTTTCTGGCACGCTGTTGTGTCATAGGGCTTTCCAGCAGGGTCTGTCTGACTTGGGCCGCTTGTGTTGTCTGCTAGGCAGCCTGAGTGAGTGAAGCAAAATCATCCTCCTGGCACTGTCCCGGCCAGAGTCAGTTTCCCATCAGCTCAGTCTCTGCAGAGTTTGGAGTTTTTGGAGGCCTTAGCTTTTATCTTGCCTTGGCTGGACGGTGCTTTCTGAGGGTGTCTGTCAGTGGCAGTTTCCCTGAGGAGTATCATCTACTGAAGGCTGGAGGTGGCCAGGTGACTGACTGAGCCTGACTGTACGTGAGGGCTGCTGTGACATCCCTGCGATGAAACGGAGCCAGAGAGGGTGAGTGAAGCAGCACAGAGGGTCAGTCATAATTGCGGAAACAATTCTGGGCCTTGGACTAGGGAGTAGTTCTAGGAGGGCTGTGCCTCTCAGTAACCGTTCTGGCTGCTTTGCAGGTGCTGAAGCATAGTCCAGCAGTCGAAGGAGTGTTGTCACAGCTGGGAGCTCTGCAGAGCTCTGCGGCCGTCCATGGAGGACGAGCTCGGACTTGCAGCGTGGACACAGCTACGTCCTGGGGCTGCATTGCATGTGAGCAGGGCTGGGAGGTGGAAGCTGGTTTTGCCCTCGGTGGTTACTGGTGTCATTGGCTGTGGCTGTTTGCCTGAGAGGACCAAAAATATTAATTGTCTGTAACACAGATGAATTAGTGCTTGCGGTGTTTCAGGTAGGTTCAGTGGAAGCACAGCTTAGTGCAGTCCTGTGGCGTGATTCTTGCACATGCTCGCGTTTGAATGATGGTTAAAACCAAGCCTATAAACAGCAGCTGTAACATGATTCTGGTGCATGTCTTCCTTCTAAATGAAGGGGAAACTTCTTAAGCTGTGAGCAAACCCCTTGGCTTCTCTGTACTGTTCTCATGCTCATGGGTGCTTTGGTGTTTCTTGCTTAAAGCTGAGCGTTTGAAGCTTTTCACTTAAGGTTTATTGCTTAGTTTGCTGCTGAGGGTCTGTCACTCAGGGGTTAGGGTGTATTACCTCATTTTGTGGGGCTCAGTCTTTATCAGTCAGAGTTTACAGTTTGTTCATTTAGAGATCAGGGCGCAGAATTTAAAATCCAACTTCATCCATGAATTTTAAAGCCTTGGCAACCATTTGGATTCCAAGATTTGCAGTTTGTCACTTAGGGTGCAGGGTTTACAGCTTACTGATCAACGAAAAGGGCTAAATCCTTGGATAATAAACTGGAAGCCCTGAAGCCTAAGCCGCAGGCTGCAAACCCTCCTTTGAGGTTTGTAACCTTCCCCTGTACCCAGCGTTCAGCTCTGTGTGCTGACCTGAGGTCTGGGTTTCATGCGGTGCAGGCCCATCACACCGAGACTGGCAATGCGATGGGTGAGCTGAGCGCTGTGAGTGTGTCCTGCAGGGCTCTAGTCTGGGGTAGGGCAGAAGCACAGGCAGGCAGGATCAGGCATTTTCCTCTCAACTGTCAGAGCTGGATCCTATCCCTGAAGGAACAAGCAGAGGGGGTAGGCTGTCGGCTACGCAGACACCTGCTGCGTCAAGGGCAGCAGCAGGAGATGACCTTTCCCCGACGGATGGATGAACGCTGGTGCGGTCATGACTCTTCGGGTGTCACAGGGTAAGGGGAAGCATGCTGGCACTGAGCCCCATGGCAGACTCGCGCCCAGGTGTTGTTTCTGTGCAGTAAAACAATGAACAGTTGCTTTATTCTTTGCACTCATGTCTGTGGTTCCTGCTGTTGCTTTGCCTGAAGGTGATGCCCAGGGGAGGAGGTTACACACTGTGTCTGGTGCTGGGAGCTGGTCCCCAAGTCCCTCGTACTTTGGTGTCCCTGCGGTTCCCAGGGAACCCAGTGCTGTTCGCAGGGCTGTGGGGAATTTCCCTTGCATTGCCTGGACCTTGGGGTGGGGTCGGTGGCGTTTCCCATCATCCTGGGGGCAGCCAGGGCCTCTCCAGGGCTGCATGAGGTCTCCAGGCTGCTCCCGGATTTGCTTTCAGCACTTCGCCATGTCCCTTGTGTGTCTGGGAATGGGGCCCATGTGCCTGGAGCTGGGAGACAGAGTTTCCATGAGGATGGGGGGAGTCTGCAGGCACCATCCCATCAGCCACATCGAGCTGTGTGATGTGCCTTATGGCCCCTTTGGTGTGCACCAAGGCCCTTCGTTTGTATTTTGGTTTGCCCCAGAGCCCTGTGTTTGCCCTCTGATGCCCTCAGGAGCCCTCAATTCACATTTTGGGTTGCCCCCAAGCCCCCTGTGTGCCTTTTGGTGTGCCCCAGGGCCCTGTGTTTGCTTTGCAGCATGCCCCAAAGTTCTCCGTTTAGCTTTCTCCCCTGTCCCAGAGTTTCTGGGTGCTTCTTGGTGTGCCCCAGGGCCCTCCCTTTGCCTTTTGGTGCACCCAGAGTCACTCCGGTTGCTCTGTCATTGCCTTTTTTTTTTTTTTACTTTTGTTGCACCCACAGCTCTGGATTTGTTCTCTTGTCCCTTGAATACTCCCTTTTCCTCTCTGTACACCCCATGGGTCTCCCTTCAGCTTTCAGCAACCTGCTCTCAGGAGTGGGGGTGCCTCTGCTACCCTGGGAGCCCCAGCTGTCTGTGATGGGGCTGATGGCCATTCCCCCTCCCTGGTTGCTGATGGGCTGCAGCTGTGGGCCCTAGGGCTGGGATGAGCCCCAGGTGGGGCTGGGGGTGGCTGGGATGAGCCCCAGGTGGGGCTGATGGCAACAGCAGGCAGCACGGGGGTTGGGGCTGCAGTTGGGAGAAGCCTGCGCTGGGGCCGGTTCGGCAAAAAGGAGCTGCTGCTGCGGCCGAGCACCATCCGCTGGGACCAGCACAGCGGCTGCACCATGGAGGAGGTGAATGGGGCGATGGTGTCCGCGCTCGGGGCTGCGGCTCCCCCAATACCGGGGGTCCCGGCCGATGGGAGCGTCCCGGGCAACGCGGCACAACTAGGGCGCACCGGGCCAGGAGAAACTGTACCGGGGCCGGGGATGGTGGAGCAGTGGGGCAGGGGGGCCGGGCGAGGACGTGGTGGGGAAGAGCGGTGAACTGGGTCCATGGAGAGGAGGGAGGGAGGGGGAGGAAGGGGGAGCGCCGGGGCTGAAGGGGGAAAGAAGAAGGGGGAGCGCCGGGGCCGTGGTGGTGCCGGGGGGGGGAGGAAGGGGGAGTGCCGGGGCTGAAGGAGGGAAGAGGAAGGGGGTGCGCTGGGGTTGGGGGGGAAGAAGGGGGAGCACCGGAGCTGTGGTGGTGCTGGGGGGGGGGGAGGAAAGGGGAGCGCCGGGGCTGTGGTGGGGTTTACAGCGCGATCGGAGTAGCGCTGGGGGTGGGGGTCCTGGGTCAGACCGGGAGCGTGTCGGGGCGGAAGAGGAGGGATCCCAAGGGAATCCGTGGGGAGGGTCGCGGGGGGGGGTGGGCAGGGGCAACGTCGGAGCTGACCCGGGGCCGCTCGCGGCGGTGTCGTGGGAGTCCGGGGCCAGTGTGGGGGATAGCGGGGCCGCGCTCACGGCTTTGCGGCGGTATCCGGGTCCCGAGGGCGGGCGGGGGGGGGGGGGAATAGGGGCGCAACGGAATGGAATCACCACAGGGTCAAACTTCACGGAGCGCTGCACCCCCCCACACCGGCATGCCGGGAGCAGTAGTCTTCCGACACTGGGCTTCCGGTCGGCCATGTTGGTTTGTGCTGCATGCCGGGAGCAGTAGTCTTCCGGTACTGGGCTTCCGGGCGGCCATGTTGGTTTGCGCGGCATGCCGGGAGCAGTAGTCTTCCGGCACTGGGCTTCCGGGCGGCCATGTTGGTTTGCGCGGCATGCCGGGAGCAGTAGTCTTCCGGCACTGGGCTTCCGGGCGGCCATGTTGGTTTGCGCGTCATGCCGGGAGCAGTAGTCTTCCGGCACTGGGCTTCCGGGCGGCCATGTTGGTTTGCGCGGCATGCCGGGAGCAGTAGTCTTCCGGCACTGGGCTTCCGGGCGGCCATGTTGGTTTGCGCGGCATGCCGGGAGCAGTAGTCTTCCGACACTGGGTTTCCGGGCGGCCAGTTTAGCCTGCACGGCATTCTGGGAGTTATAGTCTTTTGGCAATGGTTTTCCCGGTGGCCGTTTTAGTCTGCAGGGCATGCCTGGAGGTGTAGTCTTCCCGTCCTGGGCTTCTGGGAGATCATCTTGTGCCTCTCGAGGTGACAGGAGGTGTAGTTCTCTGTCAGCGGGATTCCCAGCAGGCGTTTGCGTTGTGCTCTGTGGCAGGCCAGCAGCTGTAGTTCCAGGTTCCTGTGCCTTCTCCTCCCTGCAGCAGTGGCCTGCTGTGTCTGTTCCTTACTGGACATGTCGCTCATGTGAGAGTCCCCATAGGTCATCAGGGACAGTGGAGTTTCCCATTTTTTCCCTCGTACAGGTCAGGAAGTGTTTTCCATCTCTGGTGTGACCAGGCAGGGTTGTCCCTAAGGGCTGGGGCTGTCCCTCTCAGCAATGGGGAGGGCAAGGAGAGTGTGAGGGACTGTAGTCATAGCTTTGGACTGTAGTCCTGGTAGTCATAGCTTTGCTCAGAACTGGGGCTAGTTAGGCATCAGCTATGAGGAGCGGTGGTGCTGGGAGGGCTTGGTGCAGAGCTGTCCTGTTATGCAGCACAAGAGAAAGTCCTCAAGGAAACGTGATCAGCACTGTTTCTGTCCAAGGAGCCTAGAACAGCCTGAGAGACCCTGGAACAGCCACAGGTACCCCCACAGCAGCCCCAGGGACACTGTGTCACTGCCTCCCAAGGTCATTACATTCAGGTACCTTTAACTGTGTGGAAAGAGCCTGCAGGAGGCCTGGGCATGCATACAGAGAATCCCTAGTTGCCTCTAAGGACCTGGAACTATAAGTATTTTCTTTACAAAGATGCGATCTCTTTGATGCCTTGCTGCTGCTTCTGTGTTGCTCAGTGCCCAGGTCTTCTGTGTTCAGATCCACCCTTCTTGCTGCCCTCTGCTCTGTCTCAGCTGCTGGCCGGACGAAAATGGATGTGTGGCTAAACACCAGGCCAGGGTGTCTTGGCTGCCTGCTATAGGACAAACAGGAAGGGGAATCGGTGACAGGAAATGAAAGTACATGTGGATGAGAAACAGCTGCTTTAGAGGACTAAGATGGAACTGAGATGCAACAGGGGCAACTGAGAAGAGTAGAAGTAGCAGGGGAAAATGGTGATGAGGAAGGTGTGTTGTTAGATGCAGTACAGTAGAGAAGAGAGGGAAAAATTGCTCCTATGATGAAATGAAAACTGTGCTTAAGAGATATTTGCTTTTGCTCTTCAGGTTATGAATCTGCATGACTTCCTGAGAACTGTTCTGAGCATGTGGTGTTGCGGGTCACGACTGCCTGGGCAGCGGTCCCCAACTTGTCTGCCAAGACTACGCAACAGCTGACAGCTGCCTGTAGAATAAAAGCAAAGGCCAACCTCTCAGAGGTAAGAGACAGGGTCCAAGCAGGAAGATTATGGTGGGTGAGTTAATGCCCCAGAATCTTCAGTTTTGCCCCTTGTCTCCCCAGCACTCTCATATTTGCTTCCTAGTTCCCTCAGGACCTATCCACTTGCTTTTAGGTGTGCTCCAAGGCACTGCATTTGTTCTCTTGTCCCTTAAGAAGTCTTTGTTTCTCTCTAGATCCTGCAGGATTACAAGGATTCCTCTGGAGCCCTTCTTCATGCTCTGGAGCCCTCTGTTGGCCATCCAGTCCCTTTAGCAGCCCTCTGTTCTGCTTTGGCCCCCTCCTTTGGCCTTTCAGTTTCCACCCACAGACCTCCATTGTCCCTCTAGACCCCTCAGCACCACTCTAGTCCCCTTAGGAACCGTTCCAAAGGCTTCTGTCATGCCCCAAAGCTGTCTTGTGGCCCCCCAGCCCCCTGAGGATCCATCTAGTCCACTCAGAACCCCTCCTGACATCTTTGTTGTGCCCCTGAGCCTTCTTTTGGCCATTCACATTCCATCGGACCTCTCCTGTCTCCTCAGAGCACCTCCGGAGGTCTTTCTTGTTACCCTGTTTTTATTTCTTGGCCGTGTAATCTCCTTAGAAGCTCTCTGGTCTGCTCAGAACCCCTCGTCGGGTGCTTGTTGTGCCCCAGAGCTGTCCACTGTCCCCCCTCAGCCCCCTTCATAACCCTTTAGTCTCCTCAGAAGCCCTCCAGATGTCTTCCTTGTTCCCCAGAGTCATGTTTTGGCCATGTAGACCCCTTAGCACACCCCTAGTGTGTTCTGGACTGCTCTTTCAGCTTCCTTCTGCCCCAGAGCTCTATCTTGGCCCTCTAGACCCCTTAGGACCCCTCTTGTTCCCCCAGAACCCAACCGGAGACCTTGGTTGTGCCCCAGAGCTGCCTTCTGGCCCTCCACACCCTGCAGAACCTCTCTTGTCCCCTCAGACCACCTTCGCAGGTCTTCCTTGCTCCCCTGTTCTTACTTTTTGCCCATCTGGTCCCCCTAGGACCCCTCTAGCATGTTCTGGACTACTCTTTTGGCCTTTCTTGTTTCCTAGAGTTGTCTTTTGGCTCTCTAGCTCCTTCAGGACTTCTGCAGTGTTCTCAGAACTCTTCCTGCAGCCTTTTTTATGCCCTAGAGTGCTCTTTTCATTGTTCAGCTGCCTGAGCACCCTGTTTTCCTCTGGACCCTTTGGGAGACCTTGGTTGTTCTCTTCTGGCTTCTTTTAGTTCTTCTCTAGTCTCTATAAGAGATGTCTCATCTGTTCTGGATTCCTCTTTAGAGCTTTGTTGTTCTGCATAGATCTCTGTTTGTCCTGTATAGCTCTGAGGAACCCCTTTCTTTTACTTTGGACTATTCTTTCAGCCTTCCTTTTGTTCCCAAGCTCTGTTTTGGCCCTTTAGACCTTGTAGGACCCCTCTAGTGCCTTCAGAACCTCTTTTGGAAGCCTTTTTTGTGCCCTAGAGCCCCGTGTTGGTTCTCCAGTCCTCTTAGCACCCCTCTTGTCTCCTTGTGTGTCTCATTCATCTAGAGAAACAGAGCTCGTGTTCCCCTGGAGATCTACCCATTCTGCCCACTGACCCCTTTTTCTAATTACTCTAGGTACTATATAGGAAACATCTCTCTTTGGAAGTACTCACATTACAGAAGCACACATGTTCCAGGAGTTTATTTTGATAACTTGCTTTACCCTACAGGAAATGCTGCCCTGCTAGAACAGCTGTACTATCTGCAAGCCTGAACCAATTACAGGAGTGTGGTATAGTGTGTGCCCTTTATAGGTTATGTGGAATGTTGGAGTTTTCTTCCTAAGCATAAGCAGAAGTGATTTCTAGTTTTTAATGCAAAGGCTAGTGTAGTTAGGGTAAAAAGAGAACATACCTCCTGATATTATGGATACAGTACATGAAGTCTCAGTAACCAAGTAGATGGTCCGTTTCATCAAAGAGGCCTGTTTATCCTTTCTGTGCTCTCCATTCTAGATACCGAGTGGAAGAAAAAGCCTTGCTTCTGCCTAGCCCTATGTATTTATGGCTGCCGGTGGTTTGCC
Organism: Apteryx mantelli; assembly: GCF_036417845.1. Taxonomy (NCBI): domain Eukaryota; kingdom Metazoa; phylum Chordata; class Aves; order Apterygiformes; family Apterygidae; genus Apteryx; species Apteryx mantelli. Next base: position 26,064 of record NW_027118637.1, on the reverse strand, counting down.
CCTCCCCTTCCAAGGGCTTATGGGTGGGTCAGTGGGTGGGATTAGGGTTACATAAACCCAGGGTCTCGGGCCAGGGAGTTCATTCTGCTTTTGTTCTCCTATGGGAGCAGTGGTCTGGAATTGCCTTGGCAAATAACAGCATTTGAGGAAGTAAAGCTACTCAGGAAGATTTATTGCTGCATTTGGAGAAGCAAAGGTTATTCCTTGATGGAAGAGCAAGGGGATGGCTCAAGCTGGAGCTGTGAGCATGCCAGAAAGCTGCTTATGGCAGACAGTTTTTTTTCTTGGGTCAGTATCTCGGTGTGGGGTGTTCAGGGGTGGAAGAGGGCTTGTGAATGTCCGGTTGTATCTTCTGTTACCTGTCAGTATTGTTTTCTGGTGTTTCTGTGTTTACCGTGGAAGGGATGCAGCTTCATCACTGGACTCTTTCAAGAGGATCACACTTGAGGAATTGTTTGTTCCTCTCCTGGACTGCAGACAAGAGGAGACAGCAGAGGTCCTGGGAAAACATTTCCTCCTACATTTACACCCTAGAGGGGTGTGTGTGTGTGTGTGTGTTTTTATTTGTTTGTTTGCTTTTGTAGCATTTCTAGTAATTGGGATGTGTGTGAGGTATCGCTCTCATCAGCTAGTCTGGTTTCTGGCTCGCTTGCTGGATGTTTTGCTGCTCCTCAGAAATATTGTCAGCCCTGTTCAGGGAGAAACTGTGTGGGATTTTTGTGGTATGTAGACTTGCAGAAGAGTCCCGACTTTATCTGAAGAGGGAAGGAAGCACCCTCCCACCCTGCAAGTGCAGTATGATGAGAAAAGAAGTCACATGATTGGACACTAAACCCAACTGTAAGCGCATGTGCCCCAAAGGCTCAGAAACTATCCTACACACAACTAACGAGCTCATCTCTTTTCCTGCCCAAGCCTCGGCGCTGAGAGGGAAGAAACTGTTGGACTCCTCTGGACCACGAGGAAACCATCGGCAGTCTTGCCTGCCAACTCCTCTGTTCCGTCCGTGCCCCTGAACCCACTGCCACGTGCTCTTTTCTGGCTCTGCTTCTGACCCCTACCCTGGCTTCTGGGGCTGTATGCTTTGCTTTTTCAGGTAGCGTGTGGGCCTTTTCCAGGAATGGTTGAGGATTTCAGGTGAGGTAGAATGGGCGATCAGAATGGTGTTTTAGTTGTTCTAGGGCTGGTCAGTGCTGCCTGGCAGCATAGAAACTTTGTTTTGGTTTTCCAGGTGCTGTGGGTGTCCCTCCAGCCTCAATATTGGAGTTTAGAATTGGCACGGCGCAGGCGAGCGGAGCGCCCGTGGGGCTTTGACGGAGGGCGCTCTTGCGGACAAGACCGGAGCTGACCGGCCCGGGGGTGACCGCTCGCGCTCTGGTTTGGCAGGCGATGATGGCAAACGAGGTGACCAGAGGAAGATCAGAGAGGATGCGGCTGCCATTGAGGATGCCTGTTGAGAACGGATGGTGACCCAGAGCACTGCAGAAGCTAAGTTGAGGGGCCACGGGTGTTGGTGTGTCTCGGCTGTGTGTGCGCTGACATAGCATAGTATGGGCTCTTCCGGATGAGTGCTGTGAGGCAGAGACAGTGGGTGTGCATGGCAGAAGGTGAGGGTGTGCTAGGCAGGGCAGCTCCAGCCTGTCTGTGTTGTTGCGTAGTCTGTGGCGTGTGTTGTAGCTGTGCTATCTTTTGCTCAGGTCTTGACGCTGCTCTGCTCCTTTGTGCTCAAGGAGCACAGTCCACGCTGCGCAGTACTAATGCGGTAGGCATCCGTTGTCTTTTGCTTGGCCTGACTCATCAGCTTTGTGCTAATGGATCGTGTCTCTTTCTGTGCAGTCAGGTAAAAGCGGCGGTCTGTCGCACTGGCTTTGCATCGTAGCCATTTGTTGCCGGTCATCTTTGCAGCCATCTTTGAGATCTTGTCGGCCATTCTTCTTCCGTGTGTTTCTCACGTTCTTTCAGGGTTTTCTTCCCTGCGTTGTCATGAACTCAAGTCTTTCTTGCCGGCCTCTTCTGCATCAATATTCCTGACTTTGCCAGCCCCTTTCCATCACGGGCGGTGGCGTTTGACTCTCTTCTGGGCTCGTCCAGAGCATCAGAGCTGCACGGTTGTGGCATCGTAGGGCTTTCTGGCCGGCAGCGTCTTATGCGTGGGAATAGTTCTTTTTGCGTAGGGCTCTCCTTCATGTTTGTGTCTGATATTTGTGTGTATGTCTGTCTGTGTGGGGCTGGAGCTGCCGTGCTTGTGGGTGTTAGCAATGGTAGCGTGCAGAGTGTGGCAGTGATGAACTGGAATGGTGATTGGTCAGCTTCTGCGTGCACCTTATGTTGTTTTTTTTTGTAGATGTGGTGCAGCATTCCCAGCGGGCCCAAGGGAGATGGAGGAAGAAAGGGTCATGCCCCTAGGAAGGTGAGCTAGAGATTTGTTGCTGGAAGTGGAGTGTTGCGGTCAGCAGTTCTCTGGTTAATTTTTGCTTTGTGGTTATAGGTGTGGAGCAATGTGGAGAGTAGGTTGCTTGCATGCAGGAGGAGCACAGCAAGGTGAGTGTCAGTCCGATAGTGGAAGTAGAGCCTAGCATAGGGCTGTTGTCTCGTTGGCGCTGTCTGTGTTGCCCACCACTGTTTTGGTTTTACAGGTGGGTGGCAGGCCTCGGCGTGGCGACCCGTAGCATGGCGGTCGGGATGGGTGAGCAGAGCAGGTGAAGGTGTGGGAGCAAATGCTTGATGTGGGTGGGCTGTGGTTTTGCAGGCATGATCTGAGTGCTTGCTTTCTGTTTGTGTTTGCAGGTTTTGCTGGAAGTTGTGGAGAGGAGAAGTTGAGTGCTGACAAGAGCCTGAGCAGATGAGAGGGGGAGCTTGTCGGGTCAGAGGTTTATTGTGCGGTGGGTGGTGTTGGGCTGCCTGTTGGTGATGTCTTTTGCTCTGCTTTTTCAGGTACCATGTGGGCCTTTTCCAGGCATGGCTGAGGATGTCAGGTGAGTGGATTGGTGTTGGGTGTTGTAGGGCTGGTGAGCACTGCCTGGCAGAGGAGTAATTTTGTTTTGTTCTTTCCAGGTGCTGTGGGCTCCCCCCAGCCACAGTGTTGGAGTTTGGAATTGACACAGTGCAGGTAAGCGGAGTGCCCATGGCACTTTGTGAAGGGTGTTTTTGTGGATGAGGCTGAAGCTGCCTGGCCTGGGGGTGACTGCTTGTGCTCTGGTTTCGCAGATGATGGCGAATGAGGCGATGGGAGGAAGATCAGAGAGGATGCAGCTGCCATTGAGGATGTGTCTTGAAGACAGATGGTGACCCAGAGCACTGTAGAAGCTAAGTTGAGAGGCCAGGGGTGTTGGTGTGTCTTGACTCTGTGTGTGTGAGTGTAGTGTGGAGGGCTCTTCTGGATGAGTGCTGTGTGAGAGGCAGAGGCGGTGGGTGTACATGGCAGAAGGTGAGGGTGTGCTAGGCAGGGCAGCTCTAGCCTGTGTCTGTGTTGTTGCATAGTCTATGTGGTGTGTGTTGTAGCTGTGCTATCTCTTGCTCAGGTCTTGATGTTGCTCTTGTTCCTTGTGCTCAAGGAGCACAGCCCACACTGTACAGCGCTAGCATGGTAGGCATCCGTTGTCTTTTGCTTGGCCTGACTCATCAGCTTTGTGCCAATGGATGGCATCTTGTTCTGTGCAGCTTGCTAAAAGGGGCCATCCATCGCTCCGTCTTTGCATCGTGGCCGTTTGAGGCCGGTCATCTCCGTGGCCCTCATCGAGGCCTCGTCGGCTTCTCCTCTTCAGAGGCCGCCCTCATTTTGCGTCTTCCCGGCCTCTTTTCAGGGTTTTCTTCCCTGCGTTGTCACGTCCTTAGGCCTTTCTTGCCGGCCTCTTCCGCATCGATCTGCCTGGCTTTGCTGGGCCCTTTCTGTCATGGGCAGTGGCGTTTGACTCTTTTCTGGGCTCACCCAGAGCATCAGAGCCATGCGGTTGTGGCCTCATAGGGCTTTCTGGCTGGCAGTGTCTTACGTGTAGGAATAGTTCTTTTTGTGTAGGGCTTTCCTTCATGTCTGTGTCTGATGTTTGTGTGTGTGTGTGTCTGTTTGGGGCTGGAGCTGCCTTGGCTGTGGGTTTTAGCTATGGTAGTGTGCAGAGGAGAGTAGTGATGGACTGGAACGTTGACTGGTGTTGGGTGTTGTGGGGTTGGTGAGCGTTGCCTGGCAGAGGAGAAATGTTGTTTTGTTTTGTTTTTTGCAGGTGCCGTGGGTGTCCCCCCAGCCACAATGTTGGAGTTTGGGATTGGCGCAGTGCAGGTGAGTGCAGTGCCAGCGGGGCTTTGGCGTGGAGGGTGCTCTTGCGGATGAGGCTGGAGCTGACTGGTGTGGGGGTGACCGCTTGCGCTCTGTTTTGGCAGGTGATGAAGGCGAATGTGGTGACCGGAGGAAGATCAGAGAGGATGCGGCTGCCGTTGAGGATGGATGGTGACCCAGAGCACTGCAGAAGCTAAGTTGAGGGGCAAAGGGTGTTGGTGTGTCTTGACTGTGTGTGTGTGTGTGCGCATGCGCACTGACAGTGAGTGTAGTGTGGAGGGCTCTGTGATGGTGTGCTCCTTTTCCCCCCCCCCAGCACTGATGTGCTCTGTCCCCCTCAACCTGATTTCCCTGTAAACAGCACGTATGTAGGGGCTAGTTGAGCATGTGCCGACTAAGGCCTGTCTAGTATGCCAATGTGACTATGAGTCAATCATCTCCCCCCCCCCCCCCCAATAAATAGGGGGCAGCCCAGAGCCCATTGAGCCCTCCTGCAGGGCAGTGGACTGCACTGCAGAACCTCCTCTTGAGCAGGGACGCCTCTCCAGGTTAATTCTCGAGGTTGAGAGAGATTCCTTACCTGTGACAGATCCTCAGCAAGTGATTAATAGCATGCTGAACTTTTGCGAACTTTGTGAAACTTTCCTGAGTTATAGCTCTGACTAATTGCGTGCATAATTCCTTAGACATAAACTGTTGACCAAGTCTGGGAGTAGGACTGGATCCAGCCGCACCTAGGCTCCTCTCGGAAGGAGTTTAGAAAGCAAGGGGGTCCAGTCTGAACCTCATGACTCAATGAGAGGGTTCCCTTTGCACTCACTGCTTTAGACATAAACCATTGACCAAGTCTGGGACTAGGACTGGATCCAGCCGCACCTAGGCTCCTCTCAGAAGGAGTTTAGAAAGCAAGGGGGTCCAGTCTGAACCTCATGACTCAATGGGAGGGTCTCCGTTGTGCTTGCGTCTGACCCTGTCCTTCATGCAGTAAATAACTGAGTGAACCTTGCCAATTGAACCTCATTAAATTGTTCTTATTTAATAGTAAACTTTGTTAAGTTGCTGTCTTACTGCAATAAATGTAGTGCTGCTTCCCTCTTAGAAGTGAAGTGCATTGCTCCTTTGGTGACAGGCTCTTCTGGATGAGTGCTGTGTGTGAGGCAGAGGCGGTGGGGTGTGCAAGGCAGAAGGTGAGTGTGTGCTAGGCAGGGCAACTCCAGCCTGTGTCTGTGTTGTTGTGTAGTCTATGTGGTGCATGTTGTAGCTGTGCTATCTTTTGCTCAGGTCTTGATGTTGCTCTTGTTCCTTGTGCTCAAGGAGCATGCTGCGCAGCTCTAGTGCGGTAGGCATCTGTCTTTTGAGTGGTCTGACGCATCAGTTTTGTGCCCATGGATGGCATCTTGTTCTGTGCAGCCAGCTAAAAGGGGCTGTCGGTTGCTCCGTCTTTGCATCAAGGCCGTTTGTGGCCGGTCATCTCTGTGGCCCTCATTGAGGCCTCGTCGGCCGCTCCTCTTCTGAGGCCGCCCTCGTTTTGCATCTTCCTGGCCTCCTTTCAGGGTTTTCTTCCCTGCATCGTCATGTCCTTAGGCCTTTCTTGCTGGCCTCTTCTGCATCGATCTGCTTGGCTTTGCCGGGCCCTTTCCGTCATGGGCAGTGGCGTTTGACTCTTTTCTGGGCTCATCCAGAGCATCCGAGCCATGTGGTTGTGGCCTCATAGGGCTTTCTGTCCGGCAGTGTCTTACGTGTAGGAATAGTTCTTTTTGTGTAGGGCTTTCCTTCATGTCTGTGTCTGATGTTTGTGTGTGTGTCTGTCTGTTTGGGGCTGGAGCTGCCTTGCTTGTGGGTTTTAGCTATGGTAGTGTGCAGAGGAGAGTAGTGCTGGCCTGGAATGTTGACTGGTGTTGGGTGTTGTGGGGTTGGTGAGCGTTGCCTGGTGGAGGAGAAATGTTGTTTTGTTTTGTTTTTTGCAGGTGCCGTGGGTGTCCTGCCAGCCACAATGTTGGAGTTTGGGATTGGTGCAGTGCAGGTGAGTGCAGTGCCAGCGGGGCTTTGGTGTGGAAGGTGCTCTTGCGGATGAGGCTGGAGCTGACTGGTGTGGGGGTGACTGCTTGCACTCTCTTTTGGCAGGTGATGAAGGTGAATGTGGTGACCGGAGGAAGATCAGAGAGGATGTGGCTGCCATTGAGGATGTGTCTTGAAGACAGATGGTGACCCAGAGCAGTGCAAAGGCTAAGCTGAGGGGCAAAGGGTGTTGGTGTGTCTTGGTGGTGTGTCTGTGTGTGTGCTGACAGTGAGTATGGTGTGGAGGGCTCTTCTGGATGAGTGCTGTGTGTGAGGCAGAGGTGGTGGGGTGTGCGTGGCAGAAGGTGAGTGTGTTCTAGGCAGGGCAGCTCCAGCCTGTGTCTGTGTTGTTGTGTAGTCTATGTGGTGCGTGTTGTAGCTGTGCTATCTTTTGCTCAGGTCTTGATGTTGCTCTTGTTCCTTGTGCTCAAGGAGCATGCTGTGCAGCACTAGTGCGGTAGGCATCTGTTGTCTTTTGAGTGGTCTGACGTGTCAGTTTTGTGCCAGTGGTTGGCATCTTGTTCTGTGCAGCCAGCTAAAAGGGGTTGTCTGTTGCTCCATCTTTGCACCGTGGCTGTTTGTGGCCGGTCATCTCTGTGGCCCTCATCGAGGCCTCGTCGGCCGCTCCTCTTCTGAGGCCGCCCTCGTTTTGCATCTTCCTGGCCTCCTTTCAGGGTTTTCTTCCCTGCATTGTCACGTCCTTAGGCCTTTCTTGCTGGCCTCTTCTGCATCGATCTGCCTGGCTTTGCCAGGCCCTTTCCATCGGGGCAGTGGCATTTGACTCTTTTCTGGGCTCATCCAGAGCATCCGAGCCACATGGTTGTGGCCTCATAGGGCTTTCTGGCTGGCAGTGTCTTCTGTGTCTGTGTGCCCGTGTCTGTGTGCCCGTGTCTGTGTGCCCGTGTCTGTGTGCCCGTGTCTGTGTGCCCGTGTCTGTGGTTGGAGCTGCCTTGTTTGTGGGTGTAGTAATGGTTGTGGCCAGAGCAGAGTAATGTATCCATGAAACTTTTTGAGGGGTTTCAGTAAGGTGTGAAAATATTGTTTTCTTAAAAAAAAAAAAAGAAAAAAAAAAAGAAAAAAAAAAGAAAAAAAAAAAGAAAAAGAATTTGCCTTGATTGGTGTGGGCATTTTGGGGGGTTCTTATTCATGTTGATACAGTGTTGTGTTTAAAAAAGGGATGGAAGGTGGTGGTTATCTTATTAGCAGTGATGGTGGGAATGAGTGGGCAGTTGTGTGGTTGTTGGGTGGGCTGGGTATTGAATGTGTCTAACTTTGTATGCATTTGTGTTGTTTTTATTCTATTTTATTTTCCTCTAGGGTGGAGTTAGCATTTAGAATTTTTTAACTATTGAAAAAAAAACCCCAGCCGGGGGATTTTTTTTTTTCCCCTGGCTGGGTTTTTTTTTCCCTGGTCCCGGCCACTCTGCGAGGCGATGATCATCGCCAATATTGCTGCAGAGTTTTGGCTCGGGGCTGGGGTTTTCTAGGCAGGATGGTTTTTGGAGGCACTCGGTAACCCTGTTACTGGGGGCTGTCTAAAAAACCTGTGGCGCTTGCTTGTTACTGTAGGAAGGTAGAGTATGTGTGGGTGGATGTGAGTGGTAGCGGTGAGATTGTAGAGATGGATGCTGAAGAGTATGGGCAGCTGATGCAGAGTGTGGGCTTGTTTGTGATGTTTTGTCTGTTGCTTTGTAATGGATTGTGTAACTGAAATGTAACTTTGTTGTGCTGGTGCAGATGCTGAGTTCCGGTAGGGGGAAGGGAAGGCTGCTGGTTTTGTGGTGATGGAAGGCCAAGATTTGTTCATGATGTTGTAATGAAGAGATTGTTGTGTATTTTTTTGAGCAATAAAGATGTTCAAGATGCCTGAGTTTGTGTCTGCTTTCAAATAAAGATGGCTTTGTTGTTTGTTTCTGTTGTGTTATTTGGAGTACCTGCGCCACACATTTGCTCTTGCTGTTTTCCCCTTTGCTCTTGGTCCTTTCTACTTTTAGAATAAGAGGAAGACAGATTTTTTTTTTTGTCATCCTCTTATTTTAATCTTGGTCCTCCTCTGTCCTCTTTTTTTCTTAAGGAAAAGATTTCTTTTTTTTTAATTTTTGTTATTTCTTTGTGTCTCTTATTTTGTCTCTTTCTTCTGTTCTCCCAGTTTGTCTTTGCTTTACCCCTGTTTTTCTCTACTTTTCTGTCTTTAGTCTTTACTGTTTAGTCTTCCACTCTACCTTACTTTAGTTTTGTGCTTTGCTCTTTATTCTTTGCTTTGTGCTATCCTGCTTTACATTTTTTGCTTTGCTCATTGCTTTCATCTCTTTGCTGTTTGCTCTTTCCTCTCTGCCTAATTGCCTGCTTCCTGCTCTGTGCTTTGCCCTTTGTTCTGTTTTCTGCTCTTTGCCTTGCCCTTTGCCCTTTGTTTAGCTTTGCTTAGCTTTGCTTTCTGCTCTTTATTCTCTGCTTTGTTCTCTGCTCTTTGCTTTTTATTCTTTCTTTTCTGCTTTTTTCTCCTTTATTTCTGCTGTTTTCTGCTTTCTGCTCTCTGCTGGTTTTGCCTTGCTCTGCTCTCTGCTGGTTTTGCCTTGCTCTTTGTGCTCTGCTCTCTGCTCCTTCTTGTTTTTCTCTATATTTTCTGTTGTTTGCTGTTTTTCTACTCCCTCCTCTCTTCTCCTTTTTTCCCCTCTTTCCTCTCTCTTTTTAGTCTTTCCTTTCTTCTCTTAGCTTTTTATTCTCTGCTTTTTTTTCTCAGCTGAGAATAAAAAGCATTTCCTTTGTTCTTTCCTTACTTTACTTTTCTGTCTGCTTTTTTTCTAGCATACTGGCTGGGAGTAAACAATTTTACTATACAATTTTAAAATAAAAAATAATTATTTACTCCCAGCCAGTATCCTACTTCTGCTAATGAATTCATTAAATATGCAAATTATTTCTTCCTATACTTATTATTTTTCTTTCTTTTTAAATATACTACTCACACAAAACACATTACTACATGCATGTACAGCATAACATACAGACACATGACAGACTACAGAAACTACAGACCACAAACTAAGACTACAGCCAGTACTCCACACAGCAGTACACAGGTCACACACCCATTAGAACCTCAAATCCAGGGAGGATACAGTCACCTGAAGCTGTGATCATCCAGACATGCAGACCCATGCACTGCCCAAAACATGAGAGCACACACAAGACCTAGGATTTACAAACACAGGCTTAGGACTCAGTTCATTCAGGACAAAGGGGAAGGGCCAGCAGTAGGACTACAGACAGCCACAGCAGTAGGAGTAGGGGTAGGGGTAGGGGTAGGGCTGGGGGTAGGGGTAGGGCTGGGGGTAGGGCTGGGGGTAGGGGTAGGGGTAGGGGTAGGGCTGGGGGTAGGGGTAGGGCTGGGGGTAGGGGTAGGGGTAGGGGTAGGGCTGGGGGTAGGGGTAGGGCTGGGGGTAGGGGTAGGGGTAGGGGTAGGGGTAGGGCTGGGGGTAGGGGTAGGGGTAGGGGTAGGGGTAGGGGTAGGGGTAGGGGTAGGGGTAGGGGTAGGGGTAGGGGTAGGGGTAGGGGTAGGGTTAGGGTTAGGGTTAGGGTTAGGGTTAGGGTTAGGGTTAGGGTTAGGGTTAGGGTTAGGGTTAGGGTTAGGGTTAGGGTTAGGGTTAGGGTTAGGGTTAGGGTTAGGGTTAGGGTTAGGGTTAGGGTTAGGGTTAGGGTTAGGGTTAGGGTTAGGGTTAGGGTTAGGGTTAGGGTTAGGGTTAGGGTTAGGGTTAGGGTTAGGGTTAGGGTTAGGGTTAGGGTTAGGGTTAGGGTTAGGGTTAGGGTTAGGGTTAGGGTTAGGGTTAGGGTTAGGGTTAGGGTTAGGGTTAGGGTTAGGGTTAGGGTTAGGGTTAGGGTTAGGGTTAGGGTTAGGGTTAGGGTTAGGGTTAGGGTTAGGGTTAGGGTTAGGGTTAGGGTTAGGGTTAGGGTTAGGGTTAGGGTTAGGGTTAGGGTTAGGGTTAGGGTTAGGGTTAGGGTTAGGGTTAGGGTTAGGGTTAGGGTTAGGGTTAGGGTTAGGGTTAGGGTTAGGGTTAGGGTTAGGGTTAGGGTTAGGGTTAGGGTTAGGGTTAGGGTTAGGGTTAGGGTTAGGGTTAGGGTTAGGGTTAGGGTTAGGGTTAGGGTTAGGGTTAGGGTTAGGGTTAGGGTTAGGGTTAGGGTTAGGGTTAGGGTTAGGGTTAGGGTTAGGGTTAGGGTTAGGGTTAGGGTTAGGGTTAGGGTTAGGGTTAGGGTTAGGGTTAGGGTTAGGGTTAGGGTTAGGGTTAGGGTTAGGGTTAGGGTTAGGGTTAGGGTTAGGGTTAGGGTTAGGGTTAGGGTTAGGGTTAGGGTTAGGGTTAGGGTTAGGGTTAGGGTTAGGGTTAGGGTTAGGGTTAGGGTTAGGGTTAGGGTTAGGGTTAGGGTTAGGGTTAGGGTTAGGGTTAGGGTTAGGGTTAGGGTTAGGGTTAGGGTTAGGGTTAGGGTTAGGGTTAGGGTTAGGGTTAGGGTTAGGGTTAGGGTTAGGGTTAGGGTTAGGGTTAGGGTTAGGGTTAGGGTTAGGGTTAGGGTTAGGGTTAGGGTTAGGGTTAGGGTTAGGGTTAGGGTTAGGGTTAGGGTTAGGGTTAGGGTTAGGGTTAGGGTTAGGGTTAGGGTTAGGGTTAGGGTTAGGGTTAGGGTTAGGGTTAGGGTTAGGGTTAGGGTTAGGGTTAGGGTTAGGGTTAGGGTTAGGGTTAGGGTTAGGGTTAGGGTTAGGGTTAGGGTTAGGGTTAGGGTTAGGGTTAGGGTTAGGGTTAGGGTTAGGGTTAGGGTTAGGGTTAGGGTTAGGGTTAGGGTTAGGGTTAGGGTTAGGGTTAGGGTTAGGGTTAGGGTTAGGGTTAGGGTTAGGGTTAGGGTTAGGGTTAGGGTTAGGGTTAGGGTTAGGGTTAGGGTTAGGGTTAGGGTTAGGGTTAGGGTTAGGGTTAGGGTTAGGGTTAGGGTTAGGGTTAGGGTTAGGGTTAGGGTTAGGGTTAGGGTTAGGGTTAGGGTTAGGGTTAGGGTTAGGGTTAGGGTTAGGGTTAGGGTTAGGGTTAGGGTTAGGGTTAGGGTTAGGGTTAGGGTTAGGGTTAGGGTTAGGGTTAGGGTTAGGGTTAGGGTTAGGGTTAGGGTTAGGGTTAGGGTTAGGGTTAGGGTTAGGGTTAGGGTTAGGGTTAGGGTTAGGGTTAGGGTTAGGGTTAGGGTTAGGGTTAGGGTTAGGGTTAGGGTTAGGGTTAGGGTTAGGGTTAGGGTTAGGGTTAGGGTTAGGGTTAGGGTTAGGGTTAGGGTTAGGGTTAGGGTTAGGGTTAGGGTTAGGGTTAGGGTTAGGGTTAGGGTTAGGGTTAGGGTTAGGGTTAGGGTTAGGGTTAGGGTTAGGGTTAGGGTTAGGGTTAGGGTTAGGGTTAGGGTTAGGGTTAGGGTTAGGGTTAGGGTTAGGGTTAGGTTAGGGTTAGGGTTAGGGTTAGGGTTAGGGTTAGGGTTAGGGTTAGGGTTAGGGTTAGGGTTAGGGTTAGGGTTAGGGTTAGGGTTAGGGTTAGGGTTAGGGTTAGGGTTAGGGTTAGGGTTAGGGTTAGGGTTAGGGTTAGGGTTAGGGTTAGGGTTAGGGTTAGGGTTAGGGTTAGGGTTAGGGTTAGGGTTAGGGTTAGGGTTAGGGTTAGGGTTAGGGTTAGGGTTAGGGTTAGGGTTAGGGTTAGGGTTAGGGTTAGGGTTAGGGTTAGGGTTAGGGTTAGGGTTAGGGTTAGGGTTAGGGTTAGGGTTAGGGTTAGGGTTAGGGTTAGGGTTAGGGTTAGGGTTAGGGTTAGGGTTAGGGTTAGGGTTAGGGTTAGGGTTAGGGTTAGGGTTAGGGTTAGGGTTAGGGTTAGGGTTAGGGTTAGGGTTAGGGTTAGGGTTAGGGTTAGGGTTAGGGTTAGGGTTAGGGTTAGGGTTAGGGTTAGGGTTAGGGTTAGGGTTAGGGTTAGGGTTAGGGTTAGGGTTAGGGTTAGGGTTAGGGTTAGGGTTAGGGTTAGGGTTAGGGTTAGGGTTAGGGTTAGGGTTAGGGTTAGGGTTAGGGTTAGGGTTAGGGTTAGGGTTAGGGTTAGGGTTAGGGTTAGGGTTAGGGTTAGGGTTAGGGTTAGGGTTAGGGTTAGGGTTAGGGTTAGGGTTAGGGTTAGGGTTAGGGTTAGGGTTAGGGTTAGGGTTAGGGTTAGGGTTAGGGTTAGGGTTAGGGTTAGGGTTAGGGTTAGGGTTAGGGTTAGGGTTAGGGTTAGGGTTAGGGTTAGGGTTAGGGTTAGGGTTAGGGTTAGGGTTAGGGTTAGGGTTAGGGTTAGGGTTAGGGTTAGGGTTAGGGTTAGGGTTAGGGTTAGGGTTAGGGTTAGGGTTAGGGTTAGGGTTAGGGTTAGGGTTAGGGTTAGGGTTAGGGTTAGGGTTAGGGTTAGGGTTAGGGTTAGGGTTAGGGTTAGGGTTAGGGTTAGGGTTAGGGTTAGGGTTAGGGTTAGGGTTAGGGTTAGGGTTAGGGTTAGGGTTAGGGTTAGGGTTAGGGTTAGGGTTAGGGTTAGGGTTAGGGTTAGGGTTAGGGTTAGGGTTAGGGTTAGGGTTAGGGTTAGGGTTAGGGTTAGGGTTAGGGTTAGGGTTAGGGTTAGGGTTAGGGTTAGGGTTAGGGTTAGGGTTAGGGTTAGGGTTAGGGTTAGGGTTAGGGTTAGGGTTAGGGTTAGGGTTAGGGTTAGGGTTAGGGTTAGGGTTAGGGTTAGGGTTAGGGTTAGGGTTAGGGTTAGGGTTAGGGTTAGGGTTAGGGTTAGGGTTAGGGTTAGGGTTAGGGTTAGGGTTAGGGTTAGGGTTAGGGTTAGGGTTAGGGTTAGGGTTAGGGTTAGGGTTAGGGTTAGGGTTAGGGTTAGGGTTAGGGTTAGGGTTAGGGTTAGGGTTAGGGTTAGGGTTAGGGTTAGGGTTAGGGTTAGGGTTAGGGTTAGGGTTAGGGTTAGGGTTAGGGTTAGGGTTAGGGTTAGGGTTAGGGTTAGGGTTAGGGTTAGGGTTAGGGTTAGGGTTAGGGTTAGGGTTAGGGTTAGGGTTAGGGTTAGGGTTAGGGTTAGGGTTAGGGTTAGGGTTAGGGTTAGGGTTAGGGTTAGGGTTAGGGTTAGGGTTAGGGTTAGGGTTAGGGTTAGGGTTAGGGTTAGGGTTAGGGTTAGGGTTAGGGTTAGGGTTAGGGTTAGGGTTAGGGTTAGGGTTAGGGTTAGGGTTAGGGTTAGGGTTAGGGTTAGGGTTAGGGTTAGGGTTAGGGTTAGGGTTAGGGTTAGGGTTAGGGTTAGGGTTAGGGTTAGGGTTAGGGTTAGGGTTAGGGTTAGGGTTAGGGTTAGGGTTAGGGTTAGGGTTAGGGTTAGGGTTAGGGTTAGGGTTAGGGTTAGGGTTAGGGTTAGGGTTAGGGTTAGGGTTAGGGTTAGGGTTAGGGTTAGGGTTAGGGTTAGGGTTAGGGTTAGGGTTAGGGTTAGGGTTAGGGTTAGGGTTAGGGTTAGGGTTAGGGTTAGGGTTAGGGTTAGGGTTAGGGTTAGGGTTAGGGTTAGGGTTAGGGTTAGGGTTAGGGTTAGGGTTAGGGTTAGGGTTAGGGTTAGGGTTAGGGTTAGGGTTAGGGTTAGGGTTAGGGTTAGGGTTAGGGTTAGGGTTAGGGTTAGGGTTAGGGTTAGGGTTAGGGTTAGGGTTAGGGTTAGGGTTAGGGTTAGGGTTAGGGTTAGGGTTAGGGTTAGGGTTAGGGTTAGGGTTAGGGTTAGGGTTAGGGTTAGGGTTAGGGTTAGGGTTAGGGTTAGGGTTAGGGTTAGGGTTAGGGTTAGGGTTAGGGTTAGGGTTAGGGTTAGGGTTAGGGTTAGGGTTAGGGTTAGGGTTAGGGTTAGGGTTAGGGTTAGGGTTAGGGTTAGGGTTAGGGTTAGGGTTAGGGTTAGGGTTAGGGTTAGGGTTAGGGTTAGGGTTAGGGTTAGGGTTAGGGTTAGGGTTAGGGTTAGGGTTAGGGTTAGGGTTAGGGTTAGGTTAGGGTTAGGGTTAGGGTTAGGGTTAGGGTTAGGGTTAGGGTTAGGGTTAGGGTTAGGGTTAGGGTTAGGGTTAGGGTTAGGGTTAGGGTTAGGGTTAGGGTTAGGGTTAGGGTTAGGGTTAGGGTTAGGGTTAGGGTTAGGGTTAGGGTTAGGGTTAGGGTTAGGGTTAGGGTTAGGGTTAGGGTTAGGGTTAGGGTTAGGGTTAGGGTTAGGGTTAGGGTTAGGGTTAGGGTTAGGGTTAGGGTTTAGGGTTAGGGTTAGGGTTAGGGTTAGGGTTAGGGTTAGGGTTAGGGTTAGGGTTAGGGTTAGGGTTAGGGTTAGGGTTAGGGTTAGGGTTAGGGTTAGGGTTAGGGTTAGGGTTAGGGTTAGGGTTAGGGTTAGGGTTAGGGTTAGGGTTAGGGTTAGGGTTAGGGTTAGGGTTAGGGTTAGGGTTAGGGTTAGGGTTAGGGTTAGGGTTAGGGTTAGGGTTAGGGTTAGGGTTAGGGTTAGGGTTAGGGTTAGGGTTAGGGTTAGGGTTAGGGTTAGGGTTAGGGTTAGGGTTAGGGTTAGGGTTAGGGTTAGGGTTAGGGTTAGGGTTAGGGTTAGGGTTAGGGTTAGGGTTAGGGTTAGGGTTAGGGTTAGGGTTAGGGTTAGGGTTAGGGTTAGGGTTAGGGTTAGGGTTAGGGTTAGGGTTAGGGTTAGGGTTAGGGTTAGGGTTAGGGTTAGGGTTAGGGTTAGGGTTAGGGTTAGGGTTAGGGTTAGGGTTAGGGTTAGGGTTAGGGTTAGGGTTAGGGTTAGGGTTAGGGTTAGGGTTAGGGTTAGGGTTAGGGTTAGGGTTAGGGTTAGGGTTAGGGTTAGGGTTAGGGTTAGGGTTAGGGTTAGGGTTAGGGTTAGGGTTAGGGTTAGGGTTAGGTTAGGGTTAGGGTTAGGGTTAGGGTTAGGGTTAGGGTTAGGGTTAGGGTTAGGGTTAGGGTTAGGGTTAGGGTTAGGGTTAGGGTTAGGGTTAGGGTTAGGGTTAGGGTTAGGGTTAGGGTTAGGGTTAGGGTTAGGGTTAGGGTTAGGGTTAGGGTTAGGGTTAGGGTTAGGGTTAGGGTTAGGGTTAGGGTTAGGGTTAGGGTTAGGGTTAGGGTTAGGGTTAGGGTTAGGGTTAGGGTTAGGGTTAGGGTTAGGGTTAGGGTTAGGGTTAGGGTTAGGGTTAGGGTTAGGGTTAGGGTTAGGGTTAGGGTTAGGGTTAGGGTTAGGGTTAGGGTTAGGGTTAGGGTTAGGGTTAGGGTTAGGGTTAGGGTTAGGGTTAGGGTTAGGGTTAGGGTTAGGGTTAGGGTTAGGGTTAGGGTTAGGGTTAGGGTTAGGGTTAGGGTTAGGGTTAGGGTTAGGGTTAGGGTTAGGGTTAGGGTTAGGGTTAGGGTTAGGGTTAGGGTTAGGGTTAGGGTTAGGGTTAGGGTTAGGGTTAGGGTTAGGGTTAGGGTTAGGGTTAGGGTTAGGGTTAGGGTTAGGGTTAGGGTTAGGGTTAGGGTTAGGGTTAGGGTTAGGGTTAGGGTTAGGGTTAGGGTTAGGGTTAGGGTTAGGGTTAGGGTTAGGGTTAGGGTTAGGGTTAGGGTTAGGGTTAGGGTTAGGGTTAGGGTTAGGGTTAGGGTTAGGGTTAGGGTTAGGGTTAGGGTTAGGGTTAGGGTTAGGGTTAGGGTTAGGGTTAGGGTTAGGGTTAGGGTTAGGGTTAGGGTTAGGGTTAGGGTTAGGGTTAGGGTTAGGGTTAGGGTTAGGGTTAGGGTTAGGGTTAGGGTTAGGGTTAGGGTTAGGGTTAGGGTTAGGGTTAGGGTTAGGGTTAGGGTTAGGGTTAGGGTTAGGGTTAGGGTTAGGGTTAGGGTTAGGGTTAGGGTTAGGGTTAGGGTTAGGGTTAGGGTTAGGGTTAGGGTTAGGGTTAGGGTTAGGGTTAGGGTTAGGGTTAGGGTTAGGGTTAGGGTTAGGGTTAGGGTTAGGGTTAGGGTTAGGGTTAGGGTTAGGGTTAGGGTTAGGGTTAGGGTTAGGGTTAGGGTTAGGGTTAGGGTTAGGGTTAGGGTTAGGGTTAGGGTTAGGGTTAGGGTTAGGGTTAGGGTTAGGGTTAGGGTTAGGGTTAGGGTTAGGGTTAGGGTTAGGGTTAGGGTTAGGGTTAGGGTTAGGGTTAGGGTTAGGGTTAGGGTTAGGGTTAGGGTTAGGGTTAGGGTTAGGGTTAGGGTTAGGGTTAGGGTTAGGGTTAGGGTTAGGGTTAGGGTTAGGGTTAGGGTTAGGGTTAGGGTTAGGGTTAGGGTTAGGGTTAGGGTTAGGGTTAGGGTTAGGGTTAGGGTTAGGGTTAGGGTTAGGGTTAGGGTTAGGGTTAGGGTTAGGGTTAGGGTTAGGGTTAGGGTTAGGGTTAGGGTTAGGGTTAGGGTTAGGGTTAGGGTTAGGGTTAGGGTTAGGGTTAGGGTTAGGGTTAGGGTTAGGGTTAGGGTTAGGGTTAGGGTTAGGGTTAGGGTTAGGGTTAGGGTTAGGGTTAGGGTTAGGGTTAGGGTTAGGGTTAGGGTTAGGGTTAGGGTTAGGGTTAGGGTTAGGGTTAGGGTTAGGGTTAGGGTTAGGGTTAGGGTTAGGGTTAGGGTTAGGGTTAGGGTTAGGGTTAGGGTTAGGGTTAGGGTTAGGGTTAGGGTTAGGGTTAGGGTTAGGGTTAGGGTTAGGGTTAGGGTTAGGGTTAGGGTTAGGGTTAGGGTTAGGGTTAGGGTTAGGGTTAGGGTTAGGGTTAGGGTTAGGGTTAGGGTTAGGGTTAGGGTTAGGGTTAGGGTTAGGGTTAGGGTTAGGGTTAGGGTTAGGGTTAGGGTTAGGGTTAGGGTTAGGGTTAGGGTTAGGGTTAGGGTTAGGGTTAGGGTTAGGGTTAGGGTTAGGGTTAGGGTTAGGGTTAGGGTTAGGGTTAGGGTTAGGGTTAGGGTTAGGGTTAGGGTTAGGGTTAGGGTTAGGGTTAGGGTTAGGGTTAGGGTTAGGGTTAGGGTTAGGGTTAGGGTTAGGGTTAGGGTTAGGGTTAGGGTTAGGGTTAGGGTTAGGGTTAGGGTTAGGGTTAGGGTTAGGGTTAGGGTTAGGGTTAGGGTTAGGGTTAGGGTTAGGGTTAGGGTTAGGGTTAGGGTTAGGGTTAGGGTTAGGGTTAGGGTTAGGGTTAGGGTTAGGGTTAGGGTTAGGGTTAGGGTTAGGGTTAGGGTTAGGGTTAGGGTTAGGGTTAGGGTTAGGGTTAGGGTTAGGGTTAGGGTTAGGGTTAGGGTTAGGGTTAGGGTTAGGGTTAGGGTTAGGGTTAGGGTTAGGGTTAGGGTTAGGGTTAGGGTTAGGGTTAGGGTTAGGGTTAGGGTTAGGGTTAGGGTTAGGGTTAGGGTTAGGGTTAGGGTTAGGGTTAGGGTTAGGGTTAGGGTTAGGGTTAGGGTTAGGGTTAGGGTTAGGGTTAGGGTTAGGGTTAGGGTTAGGGTTAGGGTTAGGGTTAGGGTTAGGGTTAGGGTTAGGGTTAGGGTTAGGGTTAGGGTTAGGGTTAGGGTTAGGGTTAGGGTTAGGGTTAGGGTTAGGGTTAGGGTTAGGGTTAGGGTTAGGGTTAGGGTTAGGGTTAGGGTTAGGGTTAGGGTTAGGGTTAGGGTTAGGGTTAGGGTTAGGGTTAGGGTTAGGGTTAGGGTTAGGGTTAGGGTTAGGGTTAGGGTTAGGGTTAGGGTTAGGGTTAGGGTTAGGGTTAGGGTTAGGGTTAGGGTTAGGGTTAGGGTTAGGGTTAGGGTTAGGGTTAGGGTTAGGGTTAGGGTTAGGGTTAGGGTTAGGGTTAGGGTTAGGGTTAGGGTTAGGGTTAGGGTTAGGGTTAGGGTTAGGGTTAGGGTTAGGGTTAGGGTTAGGGTTAGGGTTAGGGTTAGGGTTAGGGTTAGGGTTAGGGTTAGGGTTAGGGTTAGGGTTAGGGTTAGGGTTAGGGTTAGGGTTAGGGTTAGGGTTAGGGTTAGGGTTAGGGTTAGGGTTAGGGTTAGGGTTAGGGTTAGGGTTAGGGTTAGGGTTAGGGTTAGGGTTAGGGTTAGGGTTAGGGTTAGGGTTAGGGTTAGGGTTAGGGTTAGGGTTAGGGTTAGGGTTAGGGTTAGGGTTAGGGTTAGGGTTAGGGTTAGGGTTAGGGTTAGGGTTAGGGTTAGGGTTAGGGTTAGGGTTAGGGTTAGGGTTAGGGTTAGGGTTAGGGTTAGGGTTAGGGTTAGGGTTAGGGTTAGGGTTAGGGTTAGGGTTAGGGTTAGGGTTAGGGTTAGGGTTAGGGTTAGGGTTAGGGTTAGGGTTAGGGTTAGGGTTAGGGTTAGGGTTAGGGTTAGGGTTAGGGTTAGGGTTAGGGTTAGGGTTAGGGTTAGGGTTAGGGTTAGGGTTAGGGTTAGGGTTAGGGTTAGGGTTAGGGTTAGGGTTAGGGTTAGGGTTAGGGTTAGGGTTAGGGTTAGGGTTAGGGTTAGGGTTAGGGTTAGGGTTAGGGTTAGGGTTAGGGTTAGGGTTAGGGTTAGGGTTAGGGTTAGGGTTAGGGTTAGGGTTAGGGTTAGGGTTAGGGTTAGGGTTAGGGTTAGGGTTAGGGTTAGGGTTAGGGTTAGGGTTAGGGTTAGGGTTAGGGTTAGGGTTAGGGTTAGGGTTAGGGTTAGGGTTAGGGTTAGGGTTAGGGTTAGGGTTAGGGTTAGGGTTAGGGTTAGGGTTAGGGTTAGGGTTAGGGTTAGGGTTAGGGTTAGGGTTAGGGTTAGGGTTAGGGTTAGGGTTAGGGTTAGGGTTAGGGTTAGGGTTAGGGTTAGGGTTAGGGTTAGGGTTAGGGTTAGGGTTAGGGTTAGGGTTAGGGTTAGGGTTAGGGTTAGGGTTAGGGTTAGGGTTAGGGTTAGGGTTAGGGTTAGGGTTAGGGTTAGGGTTAGGGTTAGGGTTAGGGTTAGGGTTAGGGTTAGGGTTAGGGTTAGGGTTAGGGTTAGGGTTAGGGTTAGGGTTAGGGTTAGGGTTAGGGTTAGGGTTAGGGTTAGGGTTAGGGTTAGGGTTAGGGTTAGGGTTAGGGTTAGGGTTAGGGTTAGGGTTAGGGTTAGGGTTAGGGTTAGGGTTAGGGTTAGGGTTAGGGTTAGGGTTAGGGTTAGGGTTAGGGTTAGGGTTAGGGTTAGGGTTAGGGTTAGGGTTAGGGTTAGGGTTAGGGTTAGGGTTAGGGTTAGGGTTAGGGTTAGGGTTAGGGTTAGGGTTAGGGTTAGGGTTAGGGTTAGGGTTAGGGTTAGGGTTAGGGTTAGGGTTAGGGTTAGGGTTAGGGTTAGGGTTAGGGTTAGGGTTAGGGTTAGGGTTAGGGTTAGGGTTAGGGTTAGGGTTAGGGTTAGGGTTAGGGTTAGGGTTAGGGTTAGGGTTAGGGTTAGGGTTAGGGTTAGGGTTAGGGTTAGGGTTAGGGTTAGGGTTAGGGTTAGGGTTAGGGTTAGGGTTAGGGTTAGGGTTAGGGTTAGGGTTAGGGTTAGGGTTAGGGTTAGGGTTAGGGTTAGGGTTAGGGTTAGGGTTAGGGTTAGGGTTAGGGTTAGGGTTAGGGTTAGGGTTAGGGTTAGGGTTAGGGTTAGGGTTAGGGTTAGGGTTAGGGTTAGGGTTAGGGTTAGGGTTAGGGTTAGGGTTAGGGTTAGGGTTAGGGTTAGGGTTAGGGTTAGGGTTAGGGTTAGGGTTAGGGTTAGGGTTAGGGTTAGGGTTAGGGTTAGGGTTAGGGTTAGGGTTAGGGTTAGGGTTAGGGTTAGGGTTAGGGTTAGGGTTAGGGTTAGGGTTAGGGTTAGGGTTAGGGTTAGGGTTAGGGTTAGGGTTAGGGTTAGGGTTAGGGTTAGGGTTAGGGTTAGGGTTAGGGTTAGGGTTAGGGTTAGGGTTAGGGTTAGGGTTAGGGTTAGGGTTAGGGTTAGGGTTAGGGTTAGGGTTAGGGTTAGGGTTAGGGTTAGGGTTAGGGTTAGGGTTAGGGTTAGGGTTAGGGTTAGGGTTAGGGTTAGGGTTAGGGTTAGGGTTAGGGTTAGGGTTAGGGTTAGGGTTAGGGTTAGGGTTAGGGTTAGGGTTAGGGTTAGGGTTAGGGTTAGGGTTAGGGTTAGGGTTAGGGTTAGGGTTAGGGTTAGGGTTAGGGTTAGGGTTAGGGTTAGGGTTAGGGTTAGGGTTAGGGTTAGGGTTAGGGTTAGGGTTAGGGTTAGGGTTAGGGTTAGGGTTAGGGTTAGGGTTAGGGTTAGGGTTAGGGTTAGGGTTAGGGTTAGGGTTAGGGTTAGGGTTAGGGTTAGGGTTAGGGTTAGGGTTAGGGTTAGGGTTAGGGTTAGGGTTAGGGTTAGGGTTAGGGTTAGGGTTAGGGTTAGGGTTAGGGTTAGGGTTAGGGTTAGGGTTAGGGTTAGGGTTAGGGTTAGGGTTAGGGTTAGGGTTAGGGTTAGGGTTAGGGTTAGGGTTAGGGTTAGGGTTAGGGTTAGGGTTAGGGTTAGGGTTAGGGTTAGGGTTAGGGTTAGGGTTAGGGTTAGGGTTAGGGTTAGGGTTAGGGTTAGGGTTAGGGTTAGGGTTAGGGTTAGGGTTAGGGTTAGGGTTAGGGTTAGGGTTAGGGTTAGGGTTAGGGTTAGGGTTAGGGTTAGGGTTAGGGTTAGGGTTAGGGTTAGGGTTAGGGTTAGGGTTAGGGTTAGGGTTAGGGTTAGGGTTAGGGTTAGGGTTAGGGTTAGGGTTAGGGTTAGGGTTAGGGTTAGGGTTAGGGTTAGGGTTAGGGTTAGGGTTAGGGTTAGGGTTAGGGTTAGGGTTAGGGTTAGGGTTAGGGTTAGGGTTAGGGTTAGGGTTAGGGTTAGGGTTAGGGTTAGGGTTAGGGTTAGGGTTAGGGTTAGGGTTAGGGTTAGGGTTAGGGTTAGGGTTAGGGTTAGGGTTAGGGTTAGGGTTAGGGTTAGGGTTAGGGTTAGGGTTAGGGTTAGGGTTAGGGTTAGGGTTAGGGTTAGGGTTAGGGTTAGGGTTAGGGTTAGGGTTAGGGTTAGGGTTAGGGTTAGGGTTAGGGTTAGGGTTAGGGTTAGGGTTAGGGTTAGGGTTAGGGTTAGGGTTAGGGTTAGGGTTAGGGTTAGGGTTAGGGTTAGGGTTAGGGTTAGGGTTAGGGTTAGGGTTAGGGTTAGGGTTAGGGTTAGGGTTAGGGTTAGGGTTAGGGTTAGGGTTAGGGTTAGGGTTAGGGTTAGGGTTAGGGTTAGGGTTAGGGTTAGGGTTAGGGTTAGGGTTAGGGTTAGGGTTAGGGTTAGGGTTAGGGTTAGGGTTAGGGTTAGGGTTAGGGTTAGGGTTAGGGTTAGGGTTAGGGTTAGGGTTAGGGTTAGGGTTAGGGTTAGGGTTAGGGTTAGGGTTAGGGTTAGGGTTAGGGTTAGGGTTAGGGTTAGGGTTAGGGTTAGGGTTAGGGTTAGGGTTAGGGTTAGGGTTAGGGTTAGGGTTAGGGTTAGGGTTAGGGTTAGGGTTAGGGTTAGGGTTAGGGTTAGGGTTAGGGTTAGGGTTAGGGTTAGGGTTAGGGTTAGGGTTAGGGTTAGGGTTAGGGTTAGGGTTAGGGTTAGGGTTAGGGTTAGGGTTAGGGTTAGGGTTAGGGTTAGGGTTAGGGTTAGGGTTAGGGTTAGGGTTAGGGTTAGGGTTAGGGTTAGGGTTAGGGTTAGGGTTAGGGTTAGGGTTAGGGTTAGGGTTAGGGTTAGGGTTAGGGTTAGGGTTAGGGTTAGGGTTAGGGTTAGGGTTAGGGTTAGGGTTAGGGTTAGGGTTAGGGTTAGGGTTAGGGTTAGGGTTAGGGTTAGGGTTAGGGTTAGGGTTAGGGTTAGGGTTAGGGTTAGGGTTAGGGTTAGGGTTAGGGTTAGGGTTAGGGTTAGGGTTAGGGTTAGGGTTAGGGTTAGGGTTAGGGTTAGGGTTAGGGTTAGGGTTAGGGTTAGGGTTAGGGTTAGGGTTAGGGTTAGGGTTAGGGTTAGGGTTAGGGTTAGGGTTAGGGTTAGGGTTAGGGTTAGGGTTAGGGTTAGGGTTAGGGTTAGGGTTAGGGTTAGGGTTAGGGTTAGGGTTAGGGTTAGGGTTAGGGTTAGGGTTAGGGTTAGGGTTAGGGTTAGGGTTAGGGTTAGGGTTAGGGTTAGGGTTAGGGTTAGGGTTAGGGTTAGGGTTAGGGTTAGGGTTAGGGTTAGGGTTAGGGTTAGGGTTAGGGTTAGGGTTAGGGTTAGGGTTAGGGTTAGGGTTAGGGTTAGGGTTAGGGTTAGGGTTAGGGTTAGGGTTAGGGTTAGGGTTAGGGTTAGGGTTAGGGTTAGGGTTAGGGTTAGGGTTAGGGTTAGGGTTAGGGTTAGGGTTAGGGTTAGGGTTAGGGTTAGGGTTAGGGTTAGGGTTAGGGTTAGGGTTAGGGTTAGGGTTAGGGTTAGGGTTAGGGTTAGGGTTAGGGTTAGGGTTAGGGTTAGGGTTAGGGTTAGGGTTAGGGTTAGGGTTAGGGTTAGGGTTAGGGTTAGGGTTAGGGTTAGGGTTAGGGTTAGGGTTAGGGTTAGGGTTAGGGTTAGGGTTAGGGTTAGGGTTAGGGTTAGGGTTAGGGTTAGGGTTAGGGTTAGGGTTAGGGTTAGGGTTAGGGTTAGGGTTAGGGTTAGGGTTAGGGTTAGGGTTAGGGTTAGGGTTAGGGTTAGGGTTAGGGTTAGGGTTAGGGTTAGGGTTAGGGTTAGGGTTAGGGTTAGGGTTAGGGTTAGGGTTAGGGTTAGGGTTAGGGTTAGGGTTAGGGTTAGGGTTAGGGTTAGGGTTAGGGTTAGGGTTAGGGTTAGGGTTAGGGTTAGGGTTAGGGTTAGGGTTAGGGTTAGGGTTAGGGTTAGGGTTAGGGTTAGGGTTAGGGTTAGGGTTAGGGTTAGGGTTAGGGTTAGGGTTAGGGTTAGGGTTAGGGTTAGGGTTAGGGTTAGGGTTAGGGTTAGGGTTAGGGTTAGGGTTAGGGTTAGGGTTAGGGTTAGGGTTAGGGTTAGGGTTAGGGTTAGGGTTAGGGTTAGGGTTAGGGTTAGGGTTAGGGTTAGGGTTAGGGTTAGGGTTAGGGTTAGGGTTAGGGTTAGGGTTAGGGTTAGGGTTAGGGTTAGGGTTAGGGTTAGGGTTAGGGTTAGGGTTAGGGTTAGGGTTAGGGTTAGGGTTAGGGTTAGGGTTAGGGTTAGGGTTAGGGTTAGGGTTAGGGTTAGGGTTAGGGTTAGGGTTAGGGTTAGGGTTAGGGTTAGGGTTAGGGTTAGGGTTAGGGTTAGGGTTAGGGTTAGGGTTAGGGTTAGGGTTAGGGTTAGGGTTAGGGTTAGGGTTAGGGTTAGGGTTAGGGTTAGGGTTAGGGTTAGGGTTAGGGTTAG
>NW_027118636.1:0-62470 GCF_036417845.1 Apteryx mantelli | reverse complement strand
TAGAAAGGGGAGGGGAAAAAAAAAAAAAAAAAAAAAACCGGGAAAGAGAAAAAGGAAGCGCGTCGTAAGTCGAAGTGTTTTCTTGGAAGCGAAATGCAATTTTCTCTCTTCGTTACAGAGGCGGAAGCGACGATAGCAAGCGCTGACAAAGAGCAAAGGCGGACGAGCGAGCGGTTTTTTGCGCTTACTCCCGAAGGGGCGGGCTGAAAGGAGGAAGCGAAACGCGGCAGCGGACCCTCGGTCTCCCCAGAAGCTGCGACAGTAGGAGGCGTGTTCTGGCCCGGGTAACCGAGGTAACTCCCGATGCGGAACGTTCGTTCTTTCGGCCTCCCTCCGGAGGCGGCGCTGAGGGCCGAGCGACCCGTCGCTGCCCTGCGGCTCTCGTTAACCGTAGCCGCCTTGGTTTTGCTTCGGTCGTTTGCGTTCCGTTTTGTTATCGTCCGCGCGTACGTAGAAAAGGAAAGACGGGACGTTTAATTTTTAGATTCGTCGTCGCCGCGGCCGAAGCCGAAGAGACCAGAAAAACGTCAGCGAGCCGAGAAGTAACGAAATCGAAGGGGACCGAGCGAGAGCCGTCTCCGTCGCCGCGAAAGGGAAAGCCCGTTCGTTCGTTCCTCCCGGCGAGGAAGGTTCGCCGGTAATGGCGATCGGAATAACCGATGACCGACACCTAACGGGAGGTGCGTACGCGTGACGGAAAGGACGCTGCTGCGTCCGTCCGTTTGCGTGCGCGCGACTCTCTCTCTCTCTGCGTCTGCGAAGCGTCGAGCTTTAAGAGCTCCGAGGCGGCCAATTCCCGTCTTAGGGGAACGGCGGTCAGGTGGCCGGAGAGAGAGGGAGAGGCGAGCGTGCGAGCGGTAAGACGAAGAGGTGCCTTTCGGAAGGCTCAGTTAGCGCGACCCCGGGCGACTTGCCCGGCACTGGTCTTTGGGGCAGCAGGAAGCCGGCAGCTGGAAGAAAAGGGAGAGCCTTGCGGAATTGGGACTCCTTCCCTCTCGCGTAGTAGATGCGCCGGTGTGCTTAGAAACAGCTTTGGATTGTGAGGATTTTCTGCCGAGCTTTGAATCAGCAAGTAATGAATTAATAATTAATGTGAGAGAGAGTTAGTTAGTTAGCCTTTCTTTCTTTCTTTCTTTCTTTCTTTCTTTCTTTCTTTCTTTCTTTCTTTCTTTCTTTCTTTCTTTCTTTCTTTCTTTCTCTCTTTCTCTTTCTTTCTTTCTTTCTTTCTTCTTTCTTTCTTTCTTTCTTTCTTTCTTTCTTTCTTTCTTTCTTTCTTTCTTTCTTTCTTTCTTTCTTTCTTTCTTTCTTCTTTCTTTCTTTCTTTCTTTCTTTCTTTCTTTCTTTCTTTCTTTCTTTCTTTCTTTCTTTCTTTCTTTCTTTCTTTTCTTTCTTTCTTTCTTTCTTTCTTCTTTCTTTCTTTCTTTCTTTCCTCTTTTTCCTTGTTATCAGTTGTTTTCAGTTGTTTTTTGTTTTTTTCTTCTTTTTTTCTGGCTTTCACCGGGCCTCCGTCGACCAGAGCTGCCACGTGCCAGCGCGAGGCCAACGGCAGGAGGAGGAGGACTTCGGCTGCGCAGCCGGCCAGAGGAGCGTCGCCCGCGAGGCCTCGGCAGCCTGCAGCTGCGGGCGGCTCCTTCTGCCCCAGGTTTGCTTTTGGCTGCCGAAATTGGAGCTAGGCTTTGCGCCCATGGAGCGGCGCTCGCTCTTTGGGCATTCGTCACTTGCGTTGCTGCTGGGCGTTCGGCATCGAAGCCGTCACGGGGCTGAGGGGTGGGGGGGGCCCCGCGTTGGCCCCGCTCGGGGAAGCTTTTCCCGTGTCGAGCCGAAGCGCTGCTTTGGAGGCCGGCGCGCTTCTGCCGTGCCTTCCTGGGAGAGGCGTTTCGTCCTCGTCTCGGCCTCGGGGGGGGGGGACTCGATTGCTCGGACGGGATTGCCGGAGGCGCGCCTCGAAACGCTAGGCCGTAATCGCGAGGCGCGTCCGCGTCGCGAGGGGCTCGTCGCTTCGTCTCTGTCCTCAACCGTCCGCTTTTCTTTCGCTCTTCTCGCAGGCTTCCCCTCCGGCGACGGGCGTCGCTGCGGCGTCTCGCGTGTCGCCGGCGGCGCTCTCTGTTCGCGGGATGGCAGGATCGCTGAGGTCGGAAGGGACCTCTGGAGGTCGTCTAGCGCGACCCCCCTGCTCGAGCAGGGTGGCCCAGAGCGCCTCGCGCGGGATCGCGTCCCCGGGCGGCTTTTGCGCCGTCTCCAGAGAAGGAGACTCCGCAACCTCTCGGGGCGAGCTGCTCCGCTGCTCGGTCACCCTCCCGGTGAAAAAGCATTTCCTCGTGCTCGGTAAGGACGTGAGAACTCCCCGCGCTCCCGCAGAGCCCGGCATCCCTGCCCCCGGGCTGCTCGCTTGAGGAGGCCTCCGCGCGGAGCGTTCTTTCCGGTTGCGCGCCACGCGCGAGCCTCTCCTTCGGCCTTTTTCCCCGAGGCGGCGAAAGGCTTCTGGGAAACGCCGTCGTTCCCCGAAACGTTTCGCCGTGTCCTCGCCGGTAGGGCGTACGTACGCGAGAGCGGCGAGAGGCGGCCCGCGTCTGGGCGAGGAAAGAAGCGCGGCGCAAAGAAGGCGGCACCTCTTTGGCCCGCCTGCTCCGCTTCTTCGAGAGTTTTCTTTTGGACCCGGAGATCGGCTCCGCGAGTGCCGCGCGCGGCCTTTGTTCCCCCCCCGCCCCCCCACCCCCCCGTTCCTTTTAGCGAGGCCGTGCGCGGCGGGACGTGAAGAAGACGCCTTTGGCCGCGTGCGCGCTGTGCGTGCGGCCGAAGGAGCGTCGGCCCCGAGAATCCGAAGAAGAGGTACCGCGTGCCGGCATCTCGTACCGTTTCCTAATAAAAAAAACGAGCGGTCTGTCAAGCAAATAGCGCGGCTCGCTTTTGGCCTGTTTGTTTTCTTTACGACCGGGAAAGGCGCGAGCTCGAAAGTCCGAAAGAAGAAACGGCTGCTTCTTGGAACGCTTGCGAATCGTCCCCCTTAAGTAGGTGGGTGGTTTTTTCGCTTTCGTTTCTCTTTTTTGAAGCGCGGCCTCTGACTCTTGTTTCTCCGTGGAGTATTTTGCAACGACGTTCAAAGGAAAGCGCTGTGCCTGAAGCCTCGAGGAGCAGCGGCTCGAGCGCGACACGCCGCCACTCTGCGCCTCGCGGCAGGCGCTGTCAATAAGGGCGGGAGGCGCGGGCGGGCGGGCGGGGCCGGGGGGGCTCTGCGGCGGGGCGCGGGTGCCGCGGGCGGGCGGCAGGCAGGTAGGCCGGAAGGCGACGGCTGTGGAGCGAAGGGCGGGAGGGTGAGGAGCGCTGTGGCCCCCCGGCGCCGGGCATGCTGGAGCGGTAGTTTTCTGGCAGGGGGTTTTCCCGGCAGCCGTTTTCGTCTGCAGGGCGTGCCGGCAGGTGCGCTCTTCCCGTGTTGTGGCCTTCTGGGAGACCCCGTTGCGCCTCCCGAAGGTGGCGGGAGGCGCGGTTCTCTGTCGGCGGCCTTCCCGGCGGCCGTTCGCTTTGTGCTCGGGGCCAGGCCGGCAGCTGTACTTCCAGGTGCCTGGGCCTTCTCCGCCCTGCAGCAGTGGCCCGCTGCGTGTGCGGGGGGGTGTGTGCGGGGGTGCGGGTGTGGTGTGTGCGTGCGTGCGTGTGGTCCTTGCTGGACAGGTGTCGCTCGGGTGTCGAAAAAAGCAGTACTGCACCGTGGCGCATGCACCCGGCGGCCGGCCGCGCGCCCTGCTGCCCTCGGGGCGTCAAAAAGCGGTACGGCACGGAAAGGGGGGGCGCGCACGCGCACGGCGGCCGGCCGCGCGCCCTGCTGCGCTGGGGGCGTCAAAAAAGCGGTATGGCACGGAAAGGGGGGACGCGCACGCGCACGGCGGCCAGCCGCGCGCCCCTGCTGCCTTCGGGGCGTCAAAGAAGCGGTATGGCACGGAAAGGGGGGACGCGCACAGCGCACGGCGGCGAGCCGCGCGCCCTGCTGCCTTCGGGGCGTCAAAGAAGCGGTATGGCACGGAAAGGGGGGCGCGCACCGCGCACGGTGGCGGCCGCGCACACCTGCTGCCTTCGGGGCGTCAAAGAAGCGGTATGGCACGGAAAGGGGGGACGCGCACGCGCGCACGGCGGCGAGCCGCGCGCCCTGCTGCCTTCGGGGCGTCAAAGAAGCGGTATGGCACGGAAAGGGGGGCGCGCACGCGCACGGTGGCCGGCCGCGCACCCTGCTGCCTTCGGGGCGTCAAAGAAGCGGTATGGCACGGAAAGGGGGGACGCGCACGCGCACGGCGGCGAGCCGCGCGCCCTGCTGCCTTCGGGGCGTCAAAGAAGCGGTATGGCACGGAAAGGGGGGCGCGCACGCGCACGGTGGCCGGCCGCGCACCCTGCTGCCTTCGGGGCGTCAAAGAAGCGGTATGGGCACGGAAAGGGGGGACGCGCACGCGCACGGCGGCGAGCCGCGCGCCCTGCTGCCTTCGGGGCGTCAAAGAAGCGGTATGGCACGGAAAGGGGGGCCGCGCAACGCGCACGGTGGCCGGCCGCGCGCCCTGCTGCGCTGGGGGCGTCAAAAAAGCGGTACGGCACGGAAAGGGGGGGCGCGCACGCGCACTGGGTTCCGCCGCGCTCACTGCTGCCACCCTGTGTCCGAAAAGCGGTACTGCAACCCCGTGGGGGGGGGCGCGCATGCGCAGTGGGTTCCGACGTGCTCACTGCTGCCACCCTGTGTCCGAAAAGCGGTACTGCACCCCGTGGGGGGGGGGGCGCGCATGCGCAGACAGCCGGCGCGCACATGCTCAGTGCCGGTCGCCATGTTTGCTGCTGCTCTCCGCCGTTTCGGTAACGGGTAAGCGAATGGAGCGTGCTCGTCGCCCCTTCCCGGTGCTCTTGGAGCGGCCACGGGCACGGGCAGCCCCGGGGCGCTCGCTGGGAGCCCCGGGCTACCGCGGCGAGCTGCGGTTCGCACGCGTGAGCCGCCCGGCTGCAGCGCCGCGCCATGAGCACGCGAGTGCGCCATTGCGGGTCTCGCCTCCCTTCGTGCTCCCGCCCGCCCCTCGGGCTCCCCCGGCTCCCCCCCCCCGCCCCTCGGGCTCCCCCGGCTCCCCCCCCCCGCCCCTCGGGATTCCCCCGGCTCCCCCCCGCCCCTCGGGCTCCCCCGGCTCCCCTCCCCCCGCCCTTCTCGCTCCCCCGCTCCCCTCCCGCTCCCCCCCCCGCCCCTCCCGCTCCCCTCGCTCCCCCCCCCGCCCCTCGGGCTCCCCCGGCTCCCCCCCCCGCCCTTCCCGCTCCCCTCGCTCCCCCCCCGCCCCTCGGGATTCCTCGGCTCCCCCCCGCCCCTCCCGCTCCCATCCCGCTCCCCCCCCCGCCCCTCGCGTTCCCCTCGCTCCCCCCCCCCGCGCCGTCCGAGCCGGCGCATGCGCGGTGCTCAAGCGCCACTGCCGCCGCGGTCCGTTGGCGAGCGTCGCGTGCGCGGCGGCGGGGAAGCAAGATGGCGGCGAGCAGGGAGGGCGTTTTTGCTGGGCGGCGGCGGGTGAGGGCGGAGGTGGCGTGAAGGATGTGGGGCCCCCGGGTGAGGCGAACGCGTAGGTTCGGGGGGCGTCGGGCTGCGTCCTGCCCGCTGCGGCCGTCGCTGCGTGGAGGCGGCGGTGCGGGGCGAGTGGGGGGGGGGGCGGGCTGGGACCCGGCGCCGCGCCGGGAGCGCGGGTGTGACTTTGCGTTTTGCGTGCGCGGCGTTTAGGGCGCCGGTTCGTTGGCAGCGCGGGCCGGGGCGCGCGCTCGCCCCTGCGGAGGCGGCGCGGCGGGGCGCGGCGGAGCGGGGGGGCAGGCGGGCCCCGGAGCAGGGTTGCGGCGCGGCGTCGGCCCTGTAGCGTTTCCAAACGGCTTGCCCCGTACCGTACGATGCGAAGCGGTGTATTAAGACCTTTCCTTTGAGGGAAAGAAGGAAAAAGAAAGAAAGGGGAGGGGAAAAAAAAAAAAAAAAAAAAAACCGGGAAAGAGAAAAAGGAAGCGCGTCGTAAGTCGAAGTGTTTTCTTGGAAGCGAAATGCAATTTTCTCTCTTCGTTACAGAGGCGGAAGCGACGATAGCAAGCGCTGACAAAGAGCAAAGGCGGACGAGCGAGCGGTTTTTTGCGCTTACTCCCGAAGGGGCGGGCTGAAAGGAGGAAGCGAAAACGCGGCAGCGGACCCTCGGTCTCCCCAGAAGCTGCGACAGTAGGAGGCGTGTTCTGGCCCGGGTAACCGAGGTAACTCCCGATGCGGAACGTTCGTTCTTTCGGCCTCCCTCCCGGAGGCGGCGCTGAGGGCCGAGCGACCCGTCGCTGCCCTGCGGCTCTCGTTAACCGTAGCCGCCTTGGTTTTGCTTCGGTCGTTTGCGTTCCGTTTTGTTATCGTCCGCGCGTACGTAGAAAAGGAAAGACGGGACGTTTAATTTTTAGATTCGTCGTCGCCGCGGCCGAAGCCGAAGAGACCAGAAAAACGTCAGCGAGCCGAAGTAACGAAATCGAAGGGGACCGAGCGAGAGCCGTCTCCGTCGCCGCGAAAGGGAAAGCCCGTTCGTTCGTTCCTCCCGGCGAGGAAGGTTCGCCGGTAATGGCGATCGGAATAACCGATGACCGACACCTAACGGGAGGTGCGTACGCGTGACGGAAAGGACGCTGCTGCGTCCGTCCGTTTGCGTGCGCGCGACTCTCTCTCTCTCTGCGTCTGCGAAGCGTCGAGCTTTAAGAGCTCCGAGGCGGCCAATTCCCGTCTTAGGGGAACGGCGGTCAGGTGGCCGGAGAGAGAGGGAGAGGCGAGCGTGCGAGCGGTAAGACGAAGAGGTGCCTTTCGGGAAGGCTCAGTTAGCGCGACCCCGGGCGACTTGCCCGGCACTGGTCTTTGGGGCAGCAGGAAGCCGGCAGCTGGAAGAAAAGGGAGAGCCTTGCGGAATTGGGACTCCTTCCCTCTCGCGTAGTAGATGCGCCGGTGTGCTTAGAAACAGCTTTGGATTGTGAGGATTTTCTGCCGAGCTTTGAATCAGCAAGTAATGAATTAATAATTAATGTGAGAGAGAGTTAGTTAGTTAGCCTTTCTTTCTTTCTTTCTTTCTTTCTTTCTTTCTTTCTTTCTTTCTTTCTTTCTTTCTTTCTTTCTTTCTTTCTTTCTCTTTCTTTCTTTCTTTCTTTCTTTCTTTCTTTCTTTCTTTCTTTCTTTCTTTCCTCTTTTTCCTTGTTATCAGTTGTTTTCAGTTGTTTTTTGTTTTTTCTTCTTTTTTTCTGGCTTTCACCGGGCCTCCGTCGACCAGAGCTGCCACGTGCCAGCGCGAGCCAACGGCAGGAGGAGGAGGACTTCGGCTGCGCAGCCGGCCAGAGGAGCGTCGCCCGCGAGGCCTCGGCAGCCTGCAGCTGCGGGCGGCTCCTTCTGCCCCAGGTTTGCTTTTGGCTGCCGAAATTGGAGCTAGGCTTTGCGCCCTGGAGCGGCGCTCGCTCTTTGGGCATTCGTCACTTGCGTTGCTGCTGGGCGTTCGGCATCGAAGCCGTCACGGGGCTGAGGGGTGGGGGGGGCCCCGCGTTGGCCCCGCTCGGGGAAGCTTTTCCCGTGTCGAGCCGAAGCGCTGCTTTGGAGGCCGGCGCGCTTCTGCCGTGCCTTCCTGGGAGAGGCGTTTCGTCCTCGTCTCGGCCTCGGGGGGGGGGACTCGATTGCTCGGACGGGATTGCCGGAGGCGCGCCTCGAAACGCTAGGCCGTAAATCGCGAGGCGCGTCCGCGTCGCGAGGGGCTCGTCGCTTCGTCTCTGTCCTCACCGTCCGCTTTTCTTTCGCTCTTCTCGCAGGCTTCCCTCCGGCGACGGGCGTCGCTGCGGCGTCTCGCGTGTCGCCGGCGGCGCTCTCTGTTCGCGGGATGGCAGGATCGCTGAGGTCGGAAGGGACCTCTGGAGGTCGTCTAGCGCGACCCCCCTGCTCGAGCAGGGTGGCCCAGAGCGCCTCGCGCGGGATCGCGTCCGGGCGGCTTTGCGCCGTCTCCAGAGAAGGAGACTCCGCAACCTCTCGGGGCGAGCTGCTCCGCTGCTCGGTCACCCTCCCGGTGAAAAAGCATTTCCTCGTGCTCGGTAAGGACGTGAGAACTCCCGCGCTCCCGCAGAGCCCGGCATCCCTGCCCCGGGCTGCTCGCTTGAGGAGGCCTCCGCGCGGAGCGTTCTTTCCGGTTGCGCGCCCCGCGCGAGCCTCTCCTTCGGCCTTTTTCCCGAGGCGGCGGAAAGGCTTCTGGGAAACGCCGTCGTTCCCGAAACGTTTCGCCGTGTCCTCGCCGGTAGGGCGTACGTACGCGAGAGCGGCGAGAGGCGGCCCGCGTCTGGGCGAGGAAAGAAGCGCGGCGCAAAGAAGGCGGCACCTCTTTGGCCCGCCTGCTCCGCTTCTTCGAGAGTTTTCTTTTGGACCCGGAGATCGGCTCCGCGAGTGCCGCGCGCAGCCTTTGTTCCCCCCCGCCCCCCCACCCCCCCGTTCTTTTAGCGAGGCCGTGCGCGGCGGGACGTGAAGAAGACGCCTTTGGCCGCGTGCGCGCGTGCGTGCGGCCGAAGGAGCGTCGGCCCGAGAATCCGAAGAAGAGGTACCGCGTGCCGGCATCTCGTACCGTTTCCTAATAAAAAAAACGAGCGGTCTGTCAAGCAAATAGCGCGGCTCGCTTTGGCCTGTTTGTTTTCTTTAACGACCGGGAAAGGCGCGAGCTCGAAAGTCCGAAAGAAGAAACGGCTGCTTCTTGGAACGCTTGCGAATCGTCCCCTTAAGTAGGTGGGTGGTTTTTTCGCTTTCGTTTCTCTTTTTTGAAGCGCGGCCTCTGACTCTTGTTTCTCCGTGGAGTATTTTGCAACGACGTTCAAAGGAAAGCGCTGTGCCTGAAGCCTCGAGGAGCAGCGGCTCGAGCGCGACACGCCGCCACTCTGCGCCTCGCGGCAGGCGCTGTCAATAAGGGCGGGCGGGCGGGCGGGCGGGGGGGCTCTGCGGCGGGGCGCGGGTGCCGCGGGCGGGCGGCAGGCAGGTAGGCCGGAAGGCGACGGCTGTGGAGCGAAGGGCGGGAGGGTGAGGGAGCGCTGTGGCCCCCCGGCGCCGGGCATGCTGGGAGCGGTAGTTTTCTGGCAGGGGTTTTCCCGGCAGCCGTTTTCGTCTGCAGGGCGTGCCGGCAGGTGCGCTCTTCCCGTGTTGTGGCCTTCTGGGAGACCCCGTTGCGCCTCCCGAGGTGGCGGGAGGCGCGGTTCTCTGTCGGCGGCCTTCCCGGCGGCCGTTCGCTTTGTGCTCGGGGCCAGGCCGGCAGCTGTACTTCCAGGTGCCTGGGCCTTCTCCGCCCTGCAGCAGTGGCCCGCTGCGTGTGCGGGGGGGTGTGTGCGGGGGTGCGGGTGTGGGTGTGCGTGCGTGCGTGTGGTCCTTGCTGGACAGGTGTCGCTCGGGTGTCGAAAAAGCAGTACTGCACCGTGGCGCATGCACCCGGCGGCCGGCCGCGCGCCCTGCTGCCCTCGGGGCGTCAAAAAAGCGGTACGGCACGGAAAGGGGGGCGCGCACGCGCACTGGGTTCCGCCGCGCTCACTGCTGCCACCCTGTGTCCAAAAAGCGGTACTGCACCCTGTGGGGGGGGCGCGCATGCGCACTGGGTTCCGACGTGCTCACTGCTGCCACCCTGTGTCCGAAAAGCGGTACTGCACCCGGTGGGGGGGCGCGCATGCGCACTGGGTTCCGACGTGCTCACTGCTGCCACCCTGTGTCCGAAAAGCGGTACTGCACCCGGTGGGGGGGGGCGCGCATGCGCAGTGGGTTCCGACGTGCTCACTGCTGCCACCCTGTGTCCGAAAAGCGGTACTGCACCCCGTGGGGGGGGGGGCGCGCATGCGCAGACAGCCGGCGCGCACATGCTCAGTGCCGGTCGCCATGTTTGCTGCTGCTCTCCGCCGTTTCGGTAACGGGTAAGCGAATGGAGCGTGCTCGTCGCCCCTTCCCGGTGCTCTTGGAGCGGCCACGGGCACGGGCAGCCCCGGGGCGCTCGCTGGGAGCCCCGGGCTGCCGCGGCGAGCTGCGGTTCGCACGCGTGAGCCGCCCGGCTGCAGTGCCGCGCCATGAGCACGCGAGTGCGCCATTGCGGGTCTCGCCTCCCTTCGTGCTCCCGCCCGCCCCTCGGGCTCCCCCGGCTCCCCCCCCCCGCCCCTCGGGATTCCCCGGCTCCCCCCCCGCCCCTCGCGCTCCCCTCCCGCTCCCCCCCCGCCCCTCCCGCCCCCCTCACTCCCCCCCGCCCCTCCCGCTCCCCCCCGCCCCTCGCGTTCCCCTCGCTTCCCCCCCCCCGCGCCGTCCGAGCCGGCGCATGCGCGGTGCTCAAGCGCCACTGCCGCCGCGGTCCGTTGGCGAGCGTCGCGTGCGCGGCGGCGGGGAAGCAAGATGGCGGCGAGCAGGGAGGGCGTTTTTGCTGGGCGGCGGCGGGTGAGGGCGGAGGTGGCGTGAAGGATGTGGGGCCCCCGGGTGAGGCGAACGCGTAGGTTCGGGGGGCGTCGGGCTGCGGCCGTCGCTGCGTGGAGGCGGCGGTGCGGGGCGAGTGGGGGGGGGGGCGGGCTGGGACCCGGCGCCGCGCCGGGAGCGCGGGTGTGACTTTGCGTTTTGCGTGCGCGGCGTTTAGGGCGCCGGTTCGTTGGCAGCGCGGGCCGGGGCGCGCGCTCGCCCCTGCGGAGGCGGCGCGGCGGGGCGCGGCGGAGCGGGGGGGCAGGCGGGCCCCGGAGCAGGGTTGCGGCGCGGCGTCGGCCCTGTAGCGTTTCCAAACGGCTTGCCCCGTACCGTACGATGCGAAGCGGTGTATTAAGACCTTTCCTTTGAGGGAAAGAAGGAAAAAGAAAGAAAGGGGAGGGGGAAAAAAAAAAAAAAAAAACCCGGGAAAGAGAAAAAGGAAGCGCGTCGTAAGTCGAAGTGTTTTCTTGGAAGCGAAATGCAATTTTCTCTCTTCGTTACAGAGGCGGAAGCGACGATAGCAAGCGCTGACAAAGAGCAAAGGCGGACGAGCGAGCGGTTTTTTGCGCTTACTCCCGAAGGGGCGGGCTGAAAGGAGGAAGCGAAAACGCGGCAGCGGACCCTCGGTCTCCCCAGAAGCTGCGACAGTAGGAGGCGTGTTCTGGCCCGGGTAACCGAGGTAACTCCCGATGCGGAACGTTCGTTCTTTCGGCCTCCCTCCCGGAGGCGGCGCTGAGGGCCGAGCGACCCGTCGCTGCCCTGCGGCTCTCGTTAACCGTAGCCGCCTTGGTTTTGCTTCGGTCGTTTGCGTTCCGTTTTGTTATCGTCCGCGCGTACGTAAGACGGGACGTTTAATTTTTAGATTCGTCGTCGCCGCGGCCGAAGCTGAAGAGACCAGAAAAACGTCAGCGAGCCGAAGTAACGAAATCGAAGGGGACCGAGCGAGAGCCGTCTCCGTCGCCCCGAAAGGGAAAGCCCGTTCGTTCGTTCCTCCCGGCGAGGAAGGTTCGCCGGTAATGGCGAT
Source organism: Apteryx mantelli (assembly GCF_036417845.1). Classification (NCBI taxonomy): domain Eukaryota; kingdom Metazoa; phylum Chordata; class Aves; order Apterygiformes; family Apterygidae; genus Apteryx; species Apteryx mantelli. Next base: position 51,008 of record NW_027118636.1, on the reverse strand, counting down.
CGGAATAACCGATGACCGACACCTAACGGGAGGTGCGTACGCGTGACGGAAAGGACGCTGCTGCGTCCGTCCGTTTGCGTGCGCGCGACTCTCTCTCTCTCTGCGTCTGTGAAGCGTCGAGCTTTAAGAGCTCCGAGGCGGCCAATTCCCGTCTTCGGGGAACGGCGGTCAGGTGGCCGGAGAGAGAGGGAGAGGCGAGCGTGCGAGCGGTAAGACGAAGAGGTGCCTTTCAGGAAGGCTCAGTTAGCGCGACCCCGGGCGACTTGCCTGGCACTGGTCTTTGGGGCAGCAGGAAGCCGGCAGCTGGAAGAAAAGGGAGAGCCTTGCGGAATTGGGACTCCTTCCCTCTCGCGTAGTAGATGCGCCGGTGTGCTTAGAAACAGCCTGGGATTGTGCGGATTTTCTGCCGAGCTTTGAATCAGCAAGTAGTGAATTAATAATTAATGTGAGAGAGAGTTAGTTTCTGTCTGTTCTTTCTTCCTTTCTTCCTTTCTTCCTTTCTTCCTTTCTTCCTTTCTTCCTTTCTTCCTTTCTTCCTTTCTTCCTTTCTTCCTTTCTTTCTTTCTTTCTTTCTTTCCTCTTTTTCCTTGTTATCAGTTGTTTTCAGTTGTTTTTTGTTTTTTCTTCTTTTTTTCTGGCTTTCACCGGGCCTCCGTCGACCAGAGCTGCCACGTGCCAGCGCGAGCCAACGGCAGGAGGAGGAGGACTTCGGCTGCGCAGCCGGCCAGAGGAGCGTCGCCCGCGAGGCCTCGGCAGCCTGCAGCTGCGGGCGGCTCCTTCTGCCCCAGGTTTGCTTTTGGCTGCCGAAATTGGAGCTAGGCTTTGCGCCCTGGAGCGGCGCTCGCTCTTTGGGCATTCGTCACTTGCGTTGCTGCTGGGCGTTCGGCATCGAAGCCGTCACGGGGCTGAGGGGTGGGGGGGGGCCCCGCGTTGGCCCCGCTCGGGGAAGCTTTTCCCGTGTCGAGCCGAAGCGCTGCTTTGGAGGCCGGCGCGCTTCTGCCGTGCCTTCCTGGGAGAGGCGTTTCGTCCTCGTCTCGGCCTCGGGGGGGGGGGACTCGATTGCTCGGACGGGATTGCCGGAGGCGCGCCTCGAAACGCTAGGCCGTAAATCGCGAGGCGCGTCCGCGTCGCGAGGGGCTCGTCGCTTCGTCTCTGTCCTCACCGTCCGCTTTTCTTTCGCTCTTCTCGCAGGCTTCCCTCCGGCGACGGGCGTCGCTGCGGCGTCTCGCGTGTCGCCGGCGGCGCTCTCTGTTCGCGGGATGGCAGGATCGCTGAGGTCGGAAGGGACCTCTGGAGGTCGTCTAGCGCGACCCCCCTGCTCGAGCAGGGTGGCCCAGAGCGCCTCGCGCGGGATCGCGTCCGGGCGGCTTTGCGCCGTCTCCAGAGAAGGAGACTCCGCAACCTCTCGGGGCGAGCTGCTCCGCTGCTCGGTCACCCTCCCGGTGAAAAAGCATTTCCTCGTGCTCGGTAAGGACGTGAGAACTCCCGCGCTCCCGCAGAGCCCGGCATCCCTGCCCCGGGCTGCTCGCTTGAGGAGGCCTCCGCGCGGAGCGTTCTTTCCGGTTGCGCGCCCCGCGCGAGCCTCTCCTTCGGCCTTTTTCCCGAGGCGGCGGAAAGGCTTCTGGGAAACGCCGTCGTTCCCGAAACGTTTCGCCGTGTCCTCGCCGGTAGGGCGTACGTACGCGAGAGCGGCGAGAGGCGGCCCGCGTCTGGGCGAGGAAAGAAGCGCGGCGCAAAGAAGGCGGCACCTCTTTGGCCCGCCTGCTCCGCTTCTTCGAGAGTTTTCTTTTGGACCCGGAGATCGGCTCCGCGAGTGCCGCGCGCGCCTTTGTTCCCCCCCGCCCCCCCCACCCCCCCGTTCTTTTAGCGAGGCCGTGCGCGGCGGGACGTGAAGAAGACGCCTTTGGCCGCGTGCGCGCGTGCGTGCGGCCGAAGGAGCGTCGGCCCGAGAATCCGAAGAAGAGGTACCGCGTGCCGGCATCTCGTACCGTTTCCTAATAAAAAAAACGAGCGGTCTGTCAAGCAAATAGCGCGGCTCGCTTTGGCCTGTTTGTTTTCTTTAACGACCGGGAAAGGCGCGAGCTCGAAAGTCCGAAAGAAGAAACGGCTGCTTCTTGGAACGCTTGCGAATCGTCCCCTTAAGTAGGTGGGTGGTTTTTTCGCTTTCGTTTCTCTTTTTTGAAGCGCGGCCTCTGACTCTTGTTTCTCCGTGGAGTATTTTGCAACGACGTTCAAAGGAAAGCGCTGTGCCTGAAGCCTCGAGGAGCAGCGGCTCGAGCGCGACACGCCGCCACTCTGCGCCTCGCGGCAGGCGCTGTCAATAAGGGCGGGCGGGCGGGCGGGCGGGCGGGGGGGCTCTGCGGCGGGGCGCGGGTGCCGCGGGCGGGCGGCAGGCAGGTAGGCCGGAAGGCGACGGCTGTGGAGCGAAGGGCGGGAGGGTGAGGGAGCGCTGTGGCCCCCCGGCGCCGGGCATGCTGGGAGCGGTAGTTTTCTGGCAGGGGTTTTCCCGGCAGCCGTTTTCGTCTGCAGGGCGTGCCGGCAGGTGCGCTCTTCCCGTGTTGTGGCCTTCTGGGAGACCCCGTTGCGCCTCCCGAGGTGGCGGGAGGCGCGGTTCTCTGTCGGCGGCCTTCCCGGCGGCCGTTCGCTTTGTGCTCGGGGCCAGGCCGGCAGCTGTACTTCCAGGTGCCTGGGCCTTCTCCGCCCTGCAGCAGTGGCCCGCTGCGTGTGCGGGGGGGTGTGTGCGGGGGTGCGGGTGTGGGTGTGCGTGCGTGCGTGTGGTCCTTGCTGGACAGGTGTCGCTCGGGTGTCGAAAAAGCAGTACTGCACCGTGGCGCATGCACCCGGCGGCCGGCCGCGCGCCCTGCTGCCCTCGGGGCGTCAAAAAAGCGGTACGGCACGGAAAGGGGGGCGCGCACGCGCACTGGGTTCCGCCGCGCTCACTGCTGCCACCCTGTGTCCAAAAAGCGGTACTGCACCCTGTGGGGGGGGCGCGCATGCGCACTGGGTTCCGACGTGCTCACTGCTGCCACCCTGTGTCCGAAAAGCGGTACTGCACCCGGTGGGGGGGCGCGCATGCGCACTGGGTTCCGACGTGCTCACTGCTGCCACCCTGTGTCCGAAAAGCGGTACTGCACCCGGTGGGGGGGGGCGCGCATGCGCAGTGGGTTCCGACGTGCTCACTGCTGCCACCCTGTGTCCGAAAAGCGGTACTGCACCCCGTGGGGGGGGGGCGCGCATGCGCAGACAGCCGGCGCGCACATGCTCAGTGCCGGTCGCCATGTTTGCTGCTGCTCTCCGCCGTTTCGGTAACGGGTAAGCGAATGGAGCGTGCTCGTCGCCCCTTCCCGGTGCTCTTGGAGCGGCCACGGGCACGGGCAGCCCCGGGGCGCTCGCTGGGAGCCCCGGGCTGCCGCGGCGAGCTGCGGTTCGCACGCGTGAGCCGCCCGGCTGCAGTGCCGCGCCATGAGCACGCGAGTGCGCCATTGCGGGTCTCGCCTCCCTTCGTGCTCCCGCCCGCCCCTCGGGCTCCCCCGGCTCCCCCCCCCCGCCCCTCGGGATTCCCCGGCTCCCCCCCCGCCCCTCGCGCTCCCCTCCCGCTCCCCCCCCGCCCCTCCCGCCCCCCTCACTCCCCCCCGCCCCTCCCGCTCCCCCCCGCCCCTCGCGTTCCCCTCGCTTCCCCCCCCCCGCGCCGTCCGAGCCGGCGCATGCGCGGTGCTCAAGCGCCACTGCCGCCGCGGTCCGTTGGCGAGCGTCGCGTGCGCGGCGGCGGGGAAGCAAGATGGCGGCGAGCAGGGAGGGCGTTTTTGCTGGGCGGCGGCGGGTGAGGGCGGAGGTGGCGTGAAGGATGTGGGGCCCCCGGGTGAGGCGAACGCGTAGGTTCGGGGGGCGTCGGGCTGCGGCCGTCGCTGCGTGGAGGCGGCGGTGCGGGGCGAGTGGGGGGGGGGGGCGGGCTGGGACCCGGCGCCGCGCCGGGAGCGCGGGTGTGACTTTGCGTTTTGCGTGCGCGGCGTTTAGGGCGCCGGTTCGTTGGCAGCGCGGGCCGGGGCGCGCGCTCGCCCCTGCGGAGGCGGCGCGGCGGGGCGCGGCGGAGCGGGGGGGCAGGCGGGCCCCGGAGCAGGGTTGCGGCGCGGCGTCGGCCCTGTAGCGTTTCCAAACGGCTTGCCCCGTACCGTACGATGCGAAGCGGTGTATTAAGACCTTTCCTTTGAGGGAAAGAAGGAAAAAGAAAGAAAGGGGAGGGGGAAAAAAAAAAAAAAAAAACCCGGGAAAGAGAAAAAGGAAGCGCGTCGTAAGTCGAAGTGTTTTCTTGGAAGCGAAATGCAATTTTCTCTCTTCGTTACAGAGGCGGAAGCGACGATAGCAAGCGCTGACAAAGAGCAAAGGCGGACGAGCGAGCGGTTTTTTGCGCTTACTCCCGAAGGGGCGGGCTGAAAGGAGGAAGCGAAAACGCGGCAGCGGACCCTCGGTCTCCCCAGAAGCTGCGACAGTAGGAGGCGTGTTCTGGCCCGGGTAACCGAGGTAACTCCCGATGCGGAACGTTCGTTCTTTCGGCCTCCCTCCCGGAGGCGGCGCTGAGGGCCGAGCGACCCGTCGCTGCCCTGCGGCTCTCGTTAACCGTAGCCGCCTTGGTTTTGCTTCGGTCGTTTGCGTTCCGTTTTGTTATCGTCCGCGCGTACGTAAGACGGGACGTTTAATTTTTAGATTCGTCGTCGCCGCGGCCGAAGCTGAAGAGACCAGAAAAACGTCAGCGAGCCGAAGTAACGAAATCGAAGGGGACCGAGCGAGAGCCGTCTCCGTCGCCCCGAAAGGGAAAGCCCGTTCGTTCGTTCCTCCCGGCGAGGAAGGTTCGCCGGTAATGGCGATCGGAATAACCGATGACCGACACCTAACGGGAGGTGCGTACGCGTGACGGAAAGGACGCTGCTGCGTCCGTCCGTTTGCGTGCGCGCGACTCTCTCTCTCTCTGCGTCTGTGAAGCGTCGAGCTTTAAGAGCTCCGAGGCGGCCAATTCCCGTCTTCGGGGAACGGCGGTCAGGTGGCCGGAGAGAGAGGGAGAGGCGAGCGTGCGAGCGGTAAGACGAAGAGGTGCCTTTCAGGAAGGCTCAGTTAGCGCGACCCCGGGCGACTTGCCTGGCACTGGTCTTTGGGGCAGCAGGAAGCCGGCAGCTGGAAGAAAAGGGAGAGCCTTGCGGAATTGGGACTCCTTCCCTCTCGCGTAGTAGATGCGCCGGTGTGCTTAGAAACAGCCTGGGATTGTGCGGATTTTCTGCCGAGCTTTGAATCAGCAAGTAGTGAATTAATAATTAATGTGAGAGAGAGTTAGTTTCTGTCTGTTCTTTCTTCCTTTCTTCCTTTCTTCCTTTCTTCCTTTCTTCCTTTCTTCCTTTCTTCCTTTCTTCCTTTCTTCCTTTCTTCCTTTCTTCCTTTCTTTCTTTCTTTCTTTCTTTCCTCTTTTTCCTTGTTATCAGTTGTTTTCAGTTGTTTTTTGTTTTTTCTTCTTTTTTTCTGGCTTTCACCGGGCCTCCGTCGACCAGAGCTGCCACGTGCCAGCGCGAGCCAACGGCAGGAGGAGGAGGACTTCGGCTGCGCAGCCGGCCAGAGGAGCGTCGCCCGCGAGGCCTCGGCAGCCTGCAGCTGCGGGCGGCTCCTTCTGCCCCAGGTTTGCTTTTGGCTGCCGAAATTGGAGCTAGGCTTTGCGCCCTGGAGCGGCGCTCTTTGGGCATTCGTCGCTTGCGTTGCTGCTGGGCGTTCGGCATCGAAGCCGTCACGGGGCTGAGGGGTGGGGGGGGCCCCGCGTTGGCCCCGCTCGGGAAAGCGTCGTCGAAGCTTTTCCCGTGTCGAGCCGAAGCGCTGCTTTAGAGGCCGGCGCGCTTCTGCCGTGCCTTCCTGGGAGAGGCGTTTCGTCCTCGTCTCGGCCTCGGGGGGGACTCGATTGCTCGGACGGGATTGCCGGAGGCGCGCCTCGAAACGCTAGGCCGTAAATCGCGAGGCGCGTCCGCGTCGCGAGGGGCTCGTCGCTTCGTCTCTGTCCTCACCGTCCGCTTTTCTTTCGCTCTTCTCGCAGGCTTCCCTCCGGCGACGGGCGTCGCTGCGGCGTCTCGCGTGTCGCCGGCGGCGCTCTCTGTTCGCGGGATGGCAGGATCGCTGAGGTCGGAAGGGACCTCTGGAGGTCGTCTAGCGCGACCCCCCTGCTCGAGCAGGGTGGCCCAGAGCGCCTCGCGCGGGATCGCGTCCGGGCGGCTTTGCGCCGTCTCCAGAGAAGGAGACTCCGCAACCTCTCGGGGCGAGCTGCTCCGCTGCTCGGTCACCCTCCCGGTGAAAAAGCATTTCCTCGTGCTCGGTAAGGACGTGAGAACTCCCGCGCTCCCGCAGAGCCCGGCATCCCTGCCCCGGGCTGCTCGCTTGAGGAGGCCTCCGCGCGGAGCGTTCTTTCCGGTTGTGCGCCCCGCGCGAGCCTCTCCTTCGGCCGTTTTCCCGAGGCGGCGGAAAGGCTTCTGGGAAACGCCGTCGTTTCCGAAACGTTTCGCCGTGTCCTCGCCGGTAGGGCGTACGTACGCGAGAGCGGCGAGAGGCGGCCCGCGTCTGGGCGAGGAAAGAAGCGCGGCGCAAAGAAGGCGGCACCTCTTTGGCCCGCCTGCTCCGCTTCTTCGAGAGTTTTCTTTTGGACCCGGAGATGGGCTCCGCGAGTGCCGCGCGCGCCTTTGTTCCCCCCCGCCCCCCCACCCCCCCGTTCTTTTAGCGAGACCGTGCGCGGCGGGACGTGAAGAAGACGCCTTTGGCCGCGTGCGCGCGTGCGTGCGGCCGAAGGAGCGTCGGCCCGAGAATCCGAAGAAGAGGTACCGCGTGCCGGCATCTCGTACCGTTTCCTAATAAAAAAAACGAGCGGTCTGTCAAGCAAATAGCGCGGCTCGCTTTGGCCTGTTTGTTTTCTTTAACGACCGGGAAAGGCGCGAGCTCGAAAGTCCGAAAGAAGAAACGGCTGCTTCTTGGAACGCTTGCGAATCGTCCCCTTAAGTAGGTGGGTGGTTTTTTCGCTTTCGTTTTTCTTTTTTGAAGCGCGGCCTCTGACTCTTGTTTCTCCGTGGAGTATTTTGCAACGACGTTCAAAGGAAAGCGCTGTGCCTGAAGCCTCGAGGAGCAGCGGCTCGAGCGCGACACGCTGCCACTCTGCGCCTCGCGGCAGGCGCTGTCAATAAGGGCGGGCGGGCGGGCGGGCGGGGCGGGGGGGCTCTGCGGCGGGGCGCGGGTGCCGCGGGCGGGCGGCAGGCAGGTAGGCCGGAAGGCGACGGCTGTGGAGCGAAGGGCGGGAGGGTGAGGGAGCGCTGTGGCCCCCCGGCGCCGGGCATGCTGGGAGCGGTAGTTTTCTGGCAGGGGTTTTCCCGGCAGCCGTTTTCGTCTGCAGGGCGTGCCGGCAGGTGCGCTCTTCCCGTGTTGTGGCCTTCTGGGAGACCCCGTTGCGCCTCCCGAGGTGGCGGGAGGCGCGGTTCTCTGTCGGCGGCCTTCCCGGCGGCCGTTCGCGTTGTGCTCGGGGCCAGGCCGGCAGCTGTACTTCCAGGTGCCTGGGCCTTCTCCGCCCTGCAGCAGTGGCCCGCTGCGTGTGCGGGGGGGTGTGTGCGGGGGTGCGGGTGTGGCTGTGCGTGCGTGTGGTCCTTGCTGGACAGGTGTCGCTCGGGTGTCGAAAAAGCGGTACTGCACCGTGGCGCGTGCACCCGGCGGCCGGCCGCGCGCCCTGCTGCCCTCGGGGCGTCAAAAAAGCGGTACGGCACGGAAAGGGGGGCGCGCACGCGCACGGTGGCCGGCCGCGCTCACTGCTCCCCTCGGGGCGTCAAAGAAGCGGTACGGCACGGAAAGGGGGGACGCGCACGCGCACGGCGGCCGGCCGCGCGCCCTGCTGCCTTCGGGGCGTCAAAGAAGCGGTATGGCACGGAAAGGGGGGCGCGCACGCGCACGGCGGCCGGCTGCGCTCACTGCTCCCCTCGGGGCGTCAAAGAAGCGGTATGGCACGGAAAGGGGGGCGCGCACGCGCACGGCGGCCGGCCGCGCGCCCTGCTGCGCTGGGGGCGTCAAAAAAGCGGTATGGCACGGAAAGGGGGGCGCGCACGCGCACGGTGGCCGGCCACGCACCCTGCTGCGCTGGGGGCGTCAAAAAAGCAGTATGGCACGGAAAGGGGGGACGCGCATGCGCACGGTGGCCGGCCGCGCGCCCTGCTGCCTTCAGGGCGTCAAAGAAGCGGTATGGCACGGAAAGGGGGGCGCGCACGCGCACGGCGGCCGGCCGCGCGCCCTGCTGCGCTGGGGGCGTCAAAAAAGCGGTATGGCACGGAAAGGGGGGACGCGGACGCGCACGGCGGCCGGCCGCGCGCCCTGCTGCGCTGGGGGCGTCAAAAAAGCGGTATGGCACGGAAAGGGGGGACGCGCACGCGCACGGCGGCCGGCCGCGCGCCCTGCTGCCTTCGGGGCGTCAAAGAAGCGGTATGGCACGGAAAGGGGGGCGCGCACGCGCACGGTGGCCGGCCGCGCGCCCTGCTGCCTTCGGGGCGTCAAAGAAGCGGTATGGCACGGAAAGGGGGGCGCGCACGCGCACGGCGGCCGGCTGCGCTCACTGCTCCCCTCGGGGCGTCAAAGAAGCGGTACGGCACGGAAAGGGGGGGCGCGCACGCGCACTGGGTTCCGCCGCGCTCACTGCTGCCACCCTGTGTCCAAAAAGCGGTACTGCACCCTGTGGGGGGGGGCGCGCATGCGCACTGGGTTCCGACGTGCTCACTGCTGCCACCCTGTGTCCGAAAAGCGGTACTGCACCCCGTGGGGGGGGGCGCGCATGCGCAGACAGCCGGCGCGCACATGCTCAGTGCCGGTCGCCATGTTTGCTGCTGCTCTCCGCCGTTTCGGTAACGGGTAAGCGAATGGAGCGTGCTCGTCGCCCCTTCCCGGTGCTCTTGGAGCGGCCACGGGCACGGGCAGCCCCGGGGCGCTCGCTGGGAGCCCCGGGCTGCCGCGGCGAGCTGCGGTTCGCACGCGTGAGCCGCCCGGCTGCAGCGCCGCGCCATGAGCACGCGAGTGCGCCATTGCGGGTCTCGCCTCCCTTCGTGCTCCCGCCCGCCCCTCGGGCTCCCCCGGCTCCCCCCCCCCCGCCCCTCGGGCTCCCCCGGCTCCCCCCCCCCGCCCCTCGGGCTCCCCCGGCTCCCCTCCCCCCGCCCTTCTCGCTCCCCCGCTCCCCTCCCGCTCCCCCCCCGCCCCTCCCGCTCCCCTCGCTCCCCCCCCCGCCCCTCGGGATTCCCCGGCTCCCCCCCCCGCCCCTCGGGCTCCCCTCGCGCTCCCCCCCCGCCCTTCCCGCTCCCCCTCGCTCCCCCCCGCCCCTCCCGCTCCCCTCGCTCCCCCCCCCGCCCCTCGGGATTCCCCGGCTCCCCCCCCGCCCCTCGCGCTCCCCTCGCGCTCCCCCCCCGCCCCTCCCGCCCCCCTCACTCCCCCCCGCCCCTCCCGCTCCCCCCCGCCCCTCGCGTTCCCCTCGCTCCCCCCCCCCCCCGCGCCGTCCGAGCCGGCGCATGCGCGGTGCTCAAGCGCCACTGCCGCCGCGGTCCGTTGGCGAGCGTCGCGTGCGCGGCGGCGGGGAAGCAAGATGGCGGCGAGCAGGGAGGGCGTTTTTGCTGGGCGGCGGCGGGTGAGGGCGGAGGTGGCGTGAAGGATGTGGGGCCCCCGGGTGAGGCGAACGCGTAGGTTCGGGGGGCGTCGGGCTGCGGCCGTCGCTGCGTGGAGGCGGCGGTGCGGGGCGAGTGGGGGGGGGGGCGGGCTGGGACCCGGCGCCGCGCCGGGAGCGCGGGTGTGACTTTGCGTTTTGCGTGCGCGGCGTTTAGGGCGCCGGTTCGTTGGCAGCGCGGGCCGGGGCGCGCGCTCGCCCCTGCGGAGGCGGCGCGGCGGGGCGCGGCGGAGCGGGGGGGCAGGCGGGCCCCGGAGCAGGGTTGCGGCGCGGCGTCGGCCCTGTAGCGTTTCCAAACGGCTTGCCCCGTACCGTACGATGCGAAGCGGTGTATTAAGACCTTTCCTTTGAGGGAAAGAAGGAAAAAGAAAGAAAGGGGAGGGGGAAAAAAAAAAAAAAAAAAAAACCCGGGAAAGAGAAAAAGGAAGCGCGTCGTAAGTCGAAGTGTTTTCTTGGAAGCGAAATGCAATTTTCTCTCTTCGTTACAGAGGCGGAAGCGACGATAGCAAGCGCTGACAAAGAGCAAAGGCGGACGAGCGAGCGGTTTTTTGCGCTTACTCCCGAAGGGGCGGGCTGAAAGGAGGAAGCGAAAACGCGGCAGCGGACCCTCGGTCTCCCCAGAAGCTGCAACAGTAGGAGGCGTGTTCTGGCCCGGCTAACCGAGGTAACTCCCGATGCGGAACGTTCGTTCTTTCGGCCTCCCTCCCGGAGGCGGCGCTGAGGGCCGAGCGACCCGTCGCTGCCCTGCGGCTCTCGTTAACCGTAGCTGCCTTGGTTTCGCTTCGGTCGTTCGCGTTCCGTTTTGTTATCGTCCGCGCGTACGTAGAAAAGGAAAGACGGGACGTTTAATTTTTAGATTCGTCGTCGCCGCGGCCGAAGCTGAAGAGACCAGAAAAACGTCAGCGAGCCGAAGTAACGAAATCGAAGGGGACCGAGCGAGAGCCGTCTCCGTCGCCCCGAAAGGGAAAGCCCGTTCGTTCGTTCCTCCCGGCGAGGAAGGTTCGCCGGTAATGGCGATCGGAATAACCGATGACCGACACCTAACGGGAGGTGCGTACGCGTGACGGAAAGGACGCTGCTGCGTCCGTCCGTTTGCGTGCGCGCGACTCTCTCTCTCTCTGCGTCTGTGAAGCGTCGAGCTTTAAGAGCTCCGAGGCGGCCAATTCCCGTCTTCGGGGAACGGCGGTCAGGTGGCCGGAGAGAGAGGGAGAGGCGAGCGTGCGAGCGGTAAGACGAAGAGGTGCCTTTCAGGAAGGCTCAGTTAGCGCGACCCCGGGCGACTTGCCCGGCACTGGTCTTTGGGGCAGCAGGAAGCCGGCAGCTGGAAGAAAAGGGAGAGCCTTGCGGAATTGGGACTCCTTCCCTCTCGCGTAGCAGATGCGCCGGTGTGCTTAGAAACAGCTTTGGATTGTGAGGATTTTCTGCCGAGCTTTGAATCAGCAAGTAATGAATTAATAATTAATGTGAGAGAGAGTTTCTTCCTTTCTTCCTTTCTTCCTTTCTTCCTTTCTTCCTTTCTTCCTTTCTTCCTTTCTTCCTTTCTTCCTTTCTTCCTTTCTTCCTTTCTTCCTTTCTTCCTTTCTTTCCTCTTCCCTTGTTTTCAGTTCTTTTTTGTTTTTTCTTACTGTTTTCTGGCTTTCACCAGGCCTCCGACGAGCCGCATGGGGAGGAGGAATTCGGCTGCGCAGCCGGCCAGAGGAGCGTCGCCCGCGAGGCCTCGGCAGCCTGCAGCTGCGGGCGGCTCCTTCTGCCCCAGGTTTGCTTTTGGCTGCCGAAATTTGAGCTGGGCTTTGCGCCCTGGAGCGGCGCTCTTTGGGCATTCGCCACTTGCGTTGCTGCTGGGCGTTCGGCATCGAAACCGTCACGGGGCTGAGGGGGGGGGGGGGCCCCGCTCGGGAAAGCGTCGTCGAAGCTTTTCCCGTGTCGAGCCGCAGCGCTGCTTTGGAGGCCGGCGCGCTTCTGCCGTGCCTTCCTGGGAGAGGCGTTTCGTCCTCGTCTCGGCCTCGGGGGGGGGACTCGATTGCTCGGACGGGATTGCCGGAGGCGCGCCTCGAAACGCTAGGCCGTAAATCGCGAGGCGCGTCCGCGTCGCGAGGGGCTCGTCGCTTCGTCTCTGTCCTCACCGTCCGCTTTTCTTTCGCTCTTCTCGCAGGCTTCCCTCCGGCGACGGGCGTCGCTGCGGCGTCTCGCGTGTCGCCGGCGGCGCTCTCTGTTCGCGGGATGGCAGGATCGCTGAGGTCGGAAGGGACCTCTGGAGGTCGTCTAGCGCGACCCCCCTGCTCGAGCAGGGTGGCCCAGAGCGCCTCGCGCGGGATCGCGTCCGGGCGGCTTTGCGCCGTCTCCAGAGAAGGAGACTCCGCAACCTCTCGGGGCGAGCTGCTCCGCTGCTCGGTCACCCTCCCGGTGAAAAAGCATTTCCTCGTGCTCGGTAAGGACGTGAGAACTCCCGCGCTCCCGCAGAGCCCGGCATCCCTGCCCCGGGCTGCTCGCTTGAGGAGGCCTCCGCGCGGAGCGTTCTTTCCGGTTGCGCGCCCCGCGCGAGCCTCTCCTTCGGCCGTTTTCCCGAGGCGGCGGAAAGGCTTCTGGGAAACGCCGTCGTTCCCGAAACGTTTCGCCGTGTCCTCGCCGGTAGGGCGTACGTACGCGAGAGCGGCGAGAGGCGGCCCGCGTCTGGGCGAGGAAAGAAGCGCGGCGCAAAGAAGGCGGCACCTCTTTGGCCCGCCTGCTCCGCTTCTTCGAGAGTTTTCTTTTGGACCCGGAGATCGGCTCCGCGAGTGCCGCGCGCGCCTTTGTTCCCCCCCGCCCCCCCACCCCCCCGTTCTTTTAGCGAGGCCGTGCGCGGCGGGACGTGAAGAAGACGCCTTTGGCCGCGTGCGCGCGTGCGTGCGGCCGAAGGAGCGTCGGCCCGAGAATCCGAAGAAGAGGTACCGCGTGCCGGCGTCTCGTACCGTTTCCTAATAAAAAAAACGAGCGGTCTGTCAAGCAAATAGCGCGGCTCGCTTTGGCCTGTTTGTTTTCTTTAACGACCGGGAAAGGCGCGAGCTCGAAAGTCCGAAAGAAGAAACGGCTGCTTCTTGGAACGCTTGCGAATCGTCCCCTTAAGTAGGTGGGTGGTTTTTTCGCTTTCGTTTTTCTTTTTTGAAGCGCGGCCTCTGACTCTTGTTTCTCCGTGGAGTATTTTGCAACGACGTTCAAAGGAAAGCGCTGTGCCTGAAGCCTCGAGGAGCAGCGGCTCGAGCGCGACACGCCGCCACTCTGCGCCTCGCGGCAGGCGCTGTCAATAAGGGCGGGCGGGCGGGCGGGCGGGGCGGGGGGGCTCTGCGGCGGGGCGCGGGTGCCGCGGGCGGGCGGCAGGTAGGCCGGAAGGCGACGGCTGTGGAGCGAAGGGCGGGAGGGTGAGGGAGCGCTGTGGCCCCCCGGCGCCGGGCATGCTGGGAGCGGTAGTTTTCTGGCAGGGGTTTTCCCGGCAGCCGTTTTCGTCTGCAGGGCGTGCCGGCAGGTGCGCTCTTCCCGTGTTGTGGCCTTCTGGGAGACCCCGTTGCGCCTCCCGAGGTGGCGGGAGGCGCGGTTCTCTGTCGGCGGCCTTCCCGGCGGCCGTTCGCGTTGTGCTCGGGGCCAGGCCGGCAGCTGTACTTCCAGGTGCCTGGGCCTTCTCCGCCCTGCAGCAGTGGCCCGCTGCGTGTGCGGGGGGGTGTGTGCGGGGGTGCGGGTGTGGCTGTGCGTGCGTGTGGTCCTTGCTGGACAGGTGTCGCTCGGGTGTCGAAAAAGCAGTACCGCACCGTGGCGCATGCGCACGGTGGCCGGCCGCGCGCCCCGCTGCCCTCGGGGCGTCAAAAAAGCGGTACGGCACGGAAAGGGGGGCGCGCACGCGCACGGTGGCCGGCCGCGCTCACTGCAGCGCTGGGGGCGTCAAAAAAGCGGTATGGCACGGAAAGGGGGGACGCGGACGCGCACGGCGGCCGGCCGCGCGCCCTGCTGCGCTGGGGGCGTCAAAAAAGCGGTATGGCACGGAAAGGGGGGACGCGCACGCGCACGGCGGCCGGCTGCGCTCACTGCTCCCCTCGGGGCGTCAAAAAAGCGGTATGGCACGGAAAGGGGGGACGCGCACGCGCACGGCGGCCGGCCGCGCACCCTGCTGCCTTCGGGGCGTCAAAAAAGCGGTATGGCACGGAAAGGGGGGACGCGGACGCGGACGCGCACGGCGGCCGGCCGCACGCCCTGCTGCGCTGGGGGCGTCAAAGAAGCGGTATGGCACGGAAAGGGGGGGACGCACACGCGCACGGCGGCCGGCCGCGCACCCTGCTGCGCTGGGGGCGTCAAAAAAGCGGTATGGCACGGAAAGGGGGGACGCGCACGCGCACGGCGGCCGGCTGCGCTCACTGCTCCCCTCGGGGCGTCAAAGAAGCGGTATGGCACGGAAAGGGGGACGCGCACGCGCACGCGCACGGCGGCCGGCCGCGCGCCCTGCTGCCTTCGGGGCGTCAAAGAAGCGGTATGGCACGGAAAGGGGGGACGCGGACACGCACGGCGGCCGGCTGCGCTCACTGCTCCCCTCGGGGCGTCAAAAAAGCAGTATGGCACGGAAAGGGGGGACGCGCATGCGCACGGCGGCCGGCTGCGCTCACTGCTCCCCTCGGGGCGTCAAAAAAGCGGTATGGCACGGAAAGGGGGGACGCGGACGCGCACGGCGGCCGGCCGCGCGCCCTGCTGCGCTGGGGGCGTCAAAAAAGCGGTATGGCACGGAAAGGGGGGACGCGCACGCGCACGGCGGCCGGACGCGCACCCTGCTGCCTTCGGGGCGTCAAAAAAGCGGTACGGCACGGAAAGGGGGGACGCGCACGCGCACGGCGGCCAGCCGCGCGCCCTGCTGCCTTCGGGGCGTCAAAGAAGCGGTATGGCACGGAAAGGGGGGCGCGCACGCGCACGGCGGCCGGCTGCGCTCACTGCTCCCCTCGGGGCGTCAAAGAAGCGGTATGGCACGGAAAGGGGGGCGCGCACGCGCACGGCGGCTGGCTGCGCTCACTGCTCCCCTCGGGGCGTCAAAAAAGCGGTATGGCACGGAAAGGGGGGCGCGCACGCGCACGGTGGCCGGCTGCGCTCACTGCTCCCCTCGGGGCGTCAAAAAAGCGGTACGGCACGGAAAGGGGGGGCGCGCACGCGCACTGGGTTCCGCCGCGCTCACTGCTGCCACCCTGTGTCCGAAAAGCGGTACTGCACCCTGTGGGGGGGCGCGCATGCGCACTGGGTTCCGACGTGCTCACTGCTGCCACCCTGTGTCCAAAAAGCGGTACTGCACCCGGTGGGGGGGGGCGCGCATGCGCAGTGGGTTCCGACGTGCTCACTGCTGCCACCCTGTGTCCGAAAAGCGGTACTGCACCCCGTGGGGGGGGGCGCGCATGCGCAGACAGCCGGCGCGCACATGCTCAGTGCCGGTCGCCATGTTTGCTGCTGCTCTCCGCCGTTTCGGTAACGGGTAAGCGAATGGAGCGTGCTCGTCGCCCCTTCCCGGTGCTCTTGGAGCGGCCACGGGCACGGGCAGCCCCGGGGCGCTCGCTGGGAGCCCCGGGCTGCCGCGGCGAGCTGCGGTTCGCACGCGTGAGCCGCCCGGCTGCAGCGCCGCGCCATGAGCACGCGAGTGCGCCATTGCGGGTCTCGCCTCCCTTCGTGCTCCCGCCCGCCCCTCGGGCTCCCCCGGCTCCCCCCCCGCCCCTAGGGCTCCCCCGGCTCCCCTCGCTCCCCCCCCCCCCCGCCCCTCGGGATTCCCCGGCTCCCCCCCCGCCCCTCGGGCTCCCCCGGCTCCCCCCCCCCCGCCCTTCTCGCTCCCCCGCTCCCCTCCCGCTCCCCCCCCCGCCCCTCCCGCTCCCCTCGCTCCCCCCCCCCCGCCCCTCGGGATTCCCCGGCTCCCCCCCCGCCCCTCGCGCTCCCCTCGCGCTCCCCCCCCGCCCTTCCCGCTCCCCCCCCGCCCCCCTCGCTCCCCCCCGCCCCTCCCGCTCCCCCCCCCGCCCCTCGCGTTCCCCTCGCTCTCCCCCCCCCGCGCCGTCCGAGCCGGCGCATGCGCGGTGCTCAAGCGCCACTGCCGCCGCGGTCCGTTGGCGAGCGTCGCGTGCGCGGCGGCGGGGAAGCAAGATGGCGGCGAGCAGGGAGGGCGTTTTTGCTGGGCGGCGGCGGCGGGTGAGGGCGGAGGTGGCGTGAAGGATGTGGGGCCCCCGGGTGAGGCGAACGCGTAGGTTCGGGGGGCGTCGGGCTGCGTCCTGCCCGCTGCGGCCGTCGCTGCGTGGAGGCGGCGGTGCGGGGCGAGTGGGGGGGGGGGCGGGCTGGGACCCGGCGCCGCGCCGGGAGCGCGGGTGTGACTTTGCGTTTTGCGTGCGCGGCGTTTAGGGCGCCGGTTCGTTGGCAGCGCGGGCCGGGGCGCGCGCTCGCCCCTGCGGAGGCGGCGCGGCGGGGCGCGGCGGAGCGGGGGGGCAGGCGGGCCCCGGAGCAGGGTTGCGGCGCGGCGTCGGCCCTGTAGCGTTTCCAAACGGCTTACCCCGTACCGTACGATGCGAAGCGGTGTATTAAGACCTTTCCTTTGAGGGAAAGAAGGAAAAAGAAAGAAAGGGGAGGGGAAAAAAAAAAAAAACCCGGGAAAGAGAAAAAGGAAGCGCGTCGTAAGTCGAAGTGTTTTGTTGGAAGCGAAATGCAATTTTCTCTCTTCGTTACAGAGGCGGAAGCGACGATAGCAAGCGCTGACAAAGAGCAAAGGCGGACGGGCGAGCGGTTTTTTGCGCTTACTCCCGAAGGGGCGGGCTGAAAGGAGGAAGCGAAAACGCGGCAGCGGACCCTCGGTCTCCCCAGAAGCTGCGACAGTAGGAGGCGTGTTCTGGCCCGGCTAACCGAGGTAACTCCCGATGCGGAACGTTCGTTCTTTCGGCCTCCCTCCCGGAGGCGGCGCTGAGGGCCGAGCGACCCGTCGCTGCCCTGCGGCTCTCGTTAACCGTAGCTGCCTTGGTTTCGCTTCGGTCGTTCGCGTTCCGTTTTGTTATCGTCCGCGCGTACGTAGAAAAGGAAAGACGGGACGTTTAATTTTTAGATTCGTCGTCGCCGCGGCCGAAGCCGAAGAGACCAGAAAAACGTCAGCGAGCCGAAGGAACGAAATCGAAGGGGACCGAGCGAGAGCCGTCTCCGTCGCCCCGAAAGGGAAAGCCCGTTCGTTCGTTCCTCCCGGCGAGGAAGGTTCGCCGGTAATGGCGATCGGAATAACCGATGACCGACACCTAACGGGAGGTGCGTACGCGTGACGGAAAGGACGCTGCTGCGTCCGTCCGTTTGCGTGCGCGCGACTCTCTCTCTCTCTGCGTCTGCGAAGCGTCGAGCTTTAAGAGCTCCGAGGCGGCCAATTCCCGTCTTAGGGGAACGGCGGTCAGGTGGCCGGAGAGAGAGGGAGAGGCGAGCGTGCGAGCGGTAAGACGAAGAGGTGCCTTTCAGGAAGGCTCAGTTAGCGCGACCCCGGGCGACTTGCCTGGCACTGGTCTTTGGGGCAGCAGGAAGCCGGCAGCTGGAAGAAAAGGGAGAGCCTTGCGGAATTGGGACTCCTTCCCTCTCGCGTAGTAGATGCGCCGGTGTGCTTAGAAACAGCTTGGGATTGTGCGGATTTTCTGCCGAGCTTAGAATCAGCAAGTAATGAATTAATAATTAATGTGAGAGAGAGTTAGTTAGTTAGCGTCTTTCTTTCTTTCTTTCTTTCTTTCTTTCTTTCTTTCTTTCTTTCTTTCTTTCTTCCTTTCTTCCTTTCTTCCTTTCTTCCTTTCTTCCTTTCTTCCTTTCTTCCTTTCTTCCTTTCTTCCTTTCTTCCTTTCTTCCTTTCTTCCTTTCTTCCTTTCTTCCTTTCTTCCTTTCTTCCTTTCTTCCTTTCTTCCTTTCTTTCTTTCTTTCTTTCTTTCTTTCTTTCTTTCTTTCTTTCTTTCCTCTTTTTCCTTGTTATCAGTTGTTTTCAGTTGTTTTTTGTTTTTTCTTCTTGTTTTCTGGCTTTCACCGGGCCTCCGTCGACCAGAGCTGCCACGTGCCAGCGCGAGCCAACGGCGGGAGGAGGAGGACTTCGGCTGCGCAGCCGGCCAGAGGAGCGTCGCCCGCGAGGCCTCGGCAGCCTGCAGCTGCGGGCGGCTCCTTCTGCCCCAGGTTTGCTTTTGGCTGCCGAAATTGGAGCTAGGCTTTGCGCCCTGGAGCGGCGCTCGCTCTTTGGGCATTCGTCACTTGCGTTGCTGCTGGGCGTTCGGCATCGAAGCCGTCACGGGGCTGAGGGGTGGGGGGGGCCCCGCGTTGGCCCCGCTCGGGGAAGCTTTTCCCGTGTCGAGCCGAAGCGCTGCTTTGGAGGCCGGCGCGCTTCTGCCGTGCCTTCCTGGGAGAGGCGTTTCGTCCTCGTCTCGGCCTCGGGGGGGGGGACTCGATTGCTCGGACGGGATTGCCGGAGGCGCGCCTCGAAACGCTAGGCCGTAAATCGCGAGGCGCGTCCGCGTCGCGAGGGGCTCGTCGCTTCGTCTCTGTCCTCACCGTCCGCTTTTCTTTCGCTCTTCTCGCAGGCTTCCCTCCGGCGACGGGCGTCGCTGCGGCGTCTCGCGTGTCGCCGGCGGCGCTCTCTGTTCGCGGGATGGCAGGATCGCTGAGGTCGGAAGGGACCTCTGGAGGTCGTCTAGCGCGACCCCCCTGCTCGAGCAGGGTGGCCCAGAGCGCCTCGCGCGGGATCGCGTCCGGGCGGCTTTGCGCCGTCTCCAGAGAAGGAGACTCCGCAACCTCTCGGGGCGAGCTGCTCCGCTGCTCGGTCACCCTCCCGGTGAAAAAGCATTTCCTCGTGCTCGGTAAGGACGTGAGAACTCCCGCGCTCCCGCAGAGCCCGGCATCCCTGCCCCGGGCTGCTCGCTTGAGGAGGCCTCCGCGCGGAGCGTTCTTTCCGGTTGTGCGCCCCGCGCGAGCCTCTCCTTCGGCCGTTTTCCCGAGGCGGCGGAAAGGCTTCTGGGAAACGCCGTCGTTTCCGAAACGTTTCGCCGTGTCCTCGCCGGTAGGGCGTACGTACGCGAGAGCGGCGAGAGGCGGCCCGCGTCTGGGCGAGGAAAGAAGCGCGGCGCAAAGAAGGCGGCACCTCTTTGGCCCGCCTGCTCCGCTTCTTCGAGAGTTTTCTTTTGGACCCGGAGATGGGCTCCGCGAGTGCCGCGCGCGCCTTTGTTCCCCCCCGCCCCCCCACCCCCCCGTTCTTTTAGCGAGACCGTGCGCGGCGGGACGTGAAGAAGACGCCTTTGGCCGCGTGCGCGCGTGCGTGCGGCCGAAGGAGCGTCGGCCCGAGAATCCGAAGAAGAGGTACCGCGTGCCGGCATCTCGTACCGTTTCCTAATAAAAAAAACGAGCGGTCTGTCAAGCAAATAGCGCGGCTCGCTTTGGCCTGTTTGTTTTCTTTAACGACCGGGAAAGGCGCGAGCTCGAAAGTCCGAAAGAAGAAACGGCTGCTTCTTGGAACGCTTGCGAATCGTCCCCTTAAGTAGGTGGGTGGTTTTTTCGCTTTCGTTTTTCTTTTTTGAAGCGCGGCCTCTGACTCTTGTTTCTCCGTGGAGTATTTTGCAACGACGTTCAAAGGAAAGCGCTGTGCCTGAAGCCTCGAGGAGCAGCGGCTCGAGCGCGACACGCTGCCACTCTGCGCCTCGCGGCAGGCGCTGTCAATAAGGGCGGGCGGGCGGGCGGGCGGGGCGGGGGGGCTCTGCGGCGGGGCGCGGGTGCCGCGGGCGGGCGGCAGGCAGGTAGGCCGGAAGGCGACGGCTGTGGAGCGAAGGGCGGGAGGGTGAGGGAGCGCTGTGGCCCCCCGGCGCCGGGCATGCTGGGAGCGGTAGTTTTCTGGCAGGGGTTTTCCCGGCAGCCGTTTTCGTCTGCAGGGCGTGCCGGCAGGTGCGCTCTTCCCGTGTTGTGGCCTTCTGGGAGACCCCGTTGCGCCTCCCGAGGTGGCGGGAGGCGCGGTTCTCTGTCGGCGGCCTTCCCGGCGGCCGTTCGCGTTGTGCTCGGGGCCAGGCCGGCAGCTGTACTTCCAGGTGCCTGGGCCTTCTCCGCCCTGCAGCAGTGGCCCGCTGCGTGTGCGGGGGGGTGTGTGCGGGGGTGCGGGTGTGGCTGTGCGTGCGTGTGGTCCTTGCTGGACAGGTGTCGCTCGGGTGTCGAAAAAGCGGTACTGCACCGTGGCGCGTGCACCCGGCGGCCGGCCGCGCGCCCTGCTGCCCTCGGGGCGTCAAAAAAGCGGTACGGCACGGAAAGGGGGGCGCGCACGCGCACGGTGGCCGGCCGCGCTCACTGCTCCCCTCGGGGCGTCAAAGAAGCGGTACGGCACGGAAAGGGGGGACGCGCACGCGCACGGCGGCCGGCCGCGCGCCCTGCTGCCTTCGGGGCGTCAAAGAAGCGGTATGGCACGGAAAGGGGGGCGCGCACGCGCACGGCGGCCGGCTGCGCTCACTGCTCCCCTCGGGGCGTCAAAGAAGCGGTATGGCACGGAAAGGGGGGCGCGCACGCGCACGGCGGCCGGCCGCGCGCCCTGCTGCGCTGGGGGCGTCAAAAAAGCGGTATGGCACGGAAAGGGGGGCGCGCACGCGCACGGTGGCCGGCCACGCACCCTGCTGCGCTGGGGGCGTCAAAAAAGCAGTATGGCACGGAAAGGGGGGACGCGCATGCGCACGGTGGCCGGCCGCGCGCCCTGCTGCCTTCAGGGCGTCAAAGAAGCGGTATGGCACGGAAAGGGGGGCGCGCACGCGCACGGCGGCCGGCCGCGCGCCCTGCTGCGCTGGGGGCGTCAAAAAAGCGGTATGGCACGGAAAGGGGGGACGCGGACGCGCACGGCGGCCGGCCGCGCGCCCTGCTGCGCTGGGGGCGTCAAAAAAGCGGTATGGCACGGAAAGGGGGGACGCGCACGCGCACGGCGGCCGGCCGCGCGCCCTGCTGCCTTCGGGGCGTCAAAGAAGCGGTATGGCACGGAAAGGGGGGCGCGCACGCGCACGGTGGCCGGCCGCGCGCCCTGCTGCCTTCGGGGCGTCAAAGAAGCGGTATGGCACGGAAAGGGGGGCGCGCACGCGCACGGCGGCCGGCTGCGCTCACTGCTCCCCTCGGGGCGTCAAAGAAGCGGTACGGCACGGAAAGGGGGGGCGCGCACGCGCACTGGGTTCCGCCGCGCTCACTGCTGCCACCCTGTGTCCAAAAAGCGGTACTGCACCCTGTGGGGGGGGCGCGCATGCGCACTGGGTTCCGACGTGCTCACTGCTGCCACCCTGTGTCCGAAAAGCGGTACTGCACCCCGTGGGGGGGGGCGCGCATGCGCAGACAGCCGGCGCGCACATGCTCAGTGCCGGTCGCCATGTTTGCTGCTGCTCTCCGCCGTTTCGGTAACGGGTAAGCGAATGGAGCGTGCTCGTCGCCCCTTCCCGGTGCTCTTGGAGCGGCCACGGGCACGGGCAGCCCCGGGGCGCTCGCTGGGAGCCCCGGGCTGCCGCGGCGAGCTGCGGTTCGCACGCGTGAGCCGCCCGGCTGCAGCGCCGCGCCATGAGCACGCGAGTGCGCCATTGCGGGTCTCGCCTCCCTTCGTGCTCCCGCCCGCCCCTCGGGCTCCCCCGGCTCCCCCCCCCCGCCCCTCGGGCTCCCCCGGCTCCCCCCCCCCGCCCCTCGGGCTCCCCCGGCTCCCCTCCCCCCGCCCTTCTCGCTCCCCCCGCTCCCCTCCCGCTCCCCCCCCGCCCCTCCCGCTCCCCTCGCTCCCCCCCCCGCCCCTCGGGATTCCCCGGCTCCCCCCCCCGCCCCTCGGGCTCCCCTCGCGCTCCCCCCCCGCCCTTCCCGCTCCCCCTCGCTCCCCCCCGCCCCTCCCGCTCCCCTCGCTCCCCCCCCCGCCCCTCGGGATTCCCCGGCTCCCCCCCCGCCCCTCGCGCTCCCCTCGCGCTCCCCCCCCGCCCCTCCCGCCCCCCTCACTCCCCCCCGCCCCTCCCGCTCCCCCCCGCCCCTCGCGTTCCCCTCGCTCCCCCCCCCCCCGCGCCGTCCGAGCCGGCGCATGCGCGGTGCTCAAGCGCCACTGCCGCCGCGGTCCGTTGGCGAGCGTCGCGTGCGCGGCGGCGGGGAAGCAAGATGGCGGCGAGCAGGGAGGGCGTTTTTGCTGGGCGGCGGCGGGTGAGGGCGGAGGTGGCGTGAAGGATGTGGGGCCCCCGGGTGAGGCGAACGCGTAGGTTCGGGGGGCGTCGGGCTGCGGCCGTCGCTGCGTGGAGGCGGCGGTGCGGGGCGAGTGGGGGGGGGGGCGGGCTGGGACCCGGCGCCGCGCCGGGAGCGCGGGTGTGACTTTGCGTTTTGCGTGCGCGGCGTTTAGGGCGCCGGTTCGTTGGCAGCGCGGGCCGGGGCGCGCGCTCGCCCCTGCGGAGGCGGCGCGGCGGGGCGCGGCGGAGCGGGGGGGCAGGCGGGCCCCGGAGCAGGGTTGCGGCGCGGCGTCGGCCCTGTAGCGTTTCCAAACGGCTTGCCCCGTACCGTACGATGCGAAGCGGTGTATTAAGACCTTTCCTTTGAGGGAAAGAAGGAAAAAGAAAGAAAGGGGAGGGGGAAAAAAAAAAAAAAAAAAAACCCGGGAAAGAGAAAAAGGAAGCGCGTCGTAAGTCGAAGTGTTTTCTTGGAAGCGAAATGCAATTTTCTCTCTTCGTTACA
Organism: Apteryx mantelli; assembly: GCF_036417845.1. Taxonomy (NCBI): domain Eukaryota; kingdom Metazoa; phylum Chordata; class Aves; order Apterygiformes; family Apterygidae; genus Apteryx; species Apteryx mantelli. The sequence continues at coordinate 28,645 of NW_027118636.1, read as the reverse complement.
GAGGCGGAAGCGACGATAGCAAGCGCTGACAAAGAGCAAAGGCGGACGAGCGAGCGGTTTTTTGCGCTTACTCCCGAAGGGGCGGGCTGAAAGGAGGAAGCGAAAACGCGGCAGCGGACCCTCGGTCTCCCCAGAAGCTGCAACAGTAGGAGGCGTGTTCTGGCCCGGCTAACCGAGGTAACTCCCGATGCGGAACGTTCGTTCTTTCGGCCTCCCTCCCGGAGGCGGCGCTGAGGGCCGAGCGACCCGTCGCTGCCCTGCGGCTCTCGTTAACCGTAGCTGCCTTGGTTTCGCTTCGGTCGTTCGCGTTCCGTTTTGTTATCGTCCGCGCGTACGTAGAAAAGGAAAGACGGGACGTTTAATTTTTAGATTCGTCGTCGCCGCGGCCGAAGCTGAAGAGACCAGAAAAACGTCAGCGAGCCGAAGTAACGAAATCGAAGGGGACCGAGCGAGAGCCGTCTCCGTCGCCCCGAAAGGGAAAGCCCGTTCGTTCGTTCCTCCCGGCGAGGAAGGTTCGCCGGTAATGGCGATCGGAATAACCGATGACCGACACCTAACGGGAGGTGCGTACGCGTGACGGAAAGGACGCTGCTGCGTCCGTCCGTTTGCGTGCGCGCGACTCTCTCTCTCTCTGCGTCTGTGAAGCGTCGAGCTTTAAGAGCTCCGAGGCGGCCAATTCCCGTCTTCGGGGAACGGCGGTCAGGTGGCCGGAGAGAGAGGGAGAGGCGAGCGTGCGAGCGGTAAGACGAAGAGGTGCCTTTCAGGAAGGCTCAGTTAGCGCGACCCCGGGCGACTTGCCCGGCACTGGTCTTTGGGGCAGCAGGAAGCCGGCAGCTGGAAGAAAAGGGAGAGCCTTGCGGAATTGGGATCCTTCCCTCTCGCGTAGCAGATGCGCCGGTGTGCTTAGAAACAGCTTTGGATTGTGAGGATTTTCTGCCGAGCTTTGAATCAGCAAGTAATGAATTAATAATTAATGTGAGAGAGAGTTTTCTTCCTTTCTTCCTTTCTTCCTTTCTTCCTTTCTTCCTTTCTTCCTTTCTTCCTTTCTTCCTTTCTTCCTTTCTTCCTTTCTTCCTTTCTTCCTTTCTTCCTTTCTTCCTTTCTTTCCTCTTCCCTTGTTTTCAGTTCTTTTTTGTTTTTTCTTACTGTTTTCTGGCTTTCACCAGGCCTCCGACGAGCCGCATGGGGAGGAGGAATTCGGCTGCGCAGCCGGCCAGAGGAGCGTCGCCCGCGAGGCCTCGGCAGCCTGCAGCTGCGGGCGGCTCCTTCTGCCCCAGGTTTGCTTTTGGCTGCCGAAATTTGAGCTGGGCTTTGCGCCCTGGAGCGGCGCTCTTTGGGCATTCGCCACTTGCGTTGCTGCTGGGCGTTCGGCATCGAAACCGTCACGGGGCTGAGGGGGGGGGGGGGCCCCGCTCGGGAAAGCGTCGTCGAAGCTTTTCCCGTGTCGAGCCGCAGCGCTGCTTTGGAGGCCGGCGCGCTTCTGCCGTGCCTTCCTGGGAGAGGCGTTTCGTCCTCGTCTCGGCCTCGGGGGGGGGACTCGATTGCTCGGACGGGATTGCCGGAGGCGCGCCTCGAAACGCTAGGCCGTAAATCGCGAGGCGCGTCCGCGTCGCGAGGGGCTCGTCGCTTCGTCTCTGTCCTCACCGTCCGCTTTTCTTTCGCTCTTCTCGCAGGCTTCCCTCCGGCGACGGGCGTCGCTGCGGCGTCTCGCGTGTCGCCGGCGGCGCTCTCTGTTCGCGGGATGGCAGGATCGCTGAGGTCGGAAGGGACCTCTGGAGGTCGTCTAGCGCGACCCCCCTGCTCGAGCAGGGTGGCCCAGAGCGCCTCGCGCGGGATCGCGTCCGGGCGGCTTTGCGCCGTCTCCAGAGAAGGAGACTCCGCAACCTCTCGGGGCGAGCTGCTCCGCTGCTCGGTCACCCTCCCGGTGAAAAAGCATTTCCTCGTGCTCGGTAAGGACGTGAGAACTCCCGCGCTCCCGCAGAGCCCGGCATCCCTGCCCCGGGCTGCTCGCTTGAGGAGGCCTCCGCGCGGAGCGTTCTTTCCGGTTGCGCGCCCCGCGCGAGCCTCTCCTTCGGCCGTTTTCCCGAGGCGGCGGAAAGGCTTCTGGGAAACGCCGTCGTTCCCGAAACGTTTCGCCGTGTCCTCGCCGGTAGGGCGTACGTACGCGAGAGCGGCGAGAGGCGGCCCGCGTCTGGGCGAGGAAAGAAGCGCGGCGCAAAGAAGGCGGCACCTCTTTGGCCCGCCTGCTCCGCTTCTTCGAGAGTTTTCTTTTGGACCCGGAGATCGGCTCCGCGAGTGCCGCGCGCGCCTTTGTTCCCCCCCGCCCCCCCCACCCCCCCGTTCTTTTAGCGAGGCCGTGCGCGGCGGGACGTGAAGAAGACGCCTTTGGCCGCGTGCGCGCGTGCGTGCGGCCGAAGGAGCGTCGGCCCGAGAATCCGAAGAAGAGGTACCGCGTGCCGGCGTCTCGTACCGTTTCCTAATAAAAAAAACGAGCGGTCTGTCAAGCAAATAGCGCGGCTCGCTTTGGCCTGTTTGTTTTCTTTAACGACCGGGAAAGGCGCGAGCTCGAAAGTCCGAAAGAAGAAACGGCTGCTTCTTGGAACGCTTGCGAATCGTCCCCTTAAGTAGGTGGGTGGTTTTTTCGCTTTCGTTTTTCTTTTTTGAAGCGCGGCCTCTGACTCTTGTTTCTCCGTGGAGTATTTTGCAACGACGTTCAAAGGAAAGCGCTGTGCCTGAAGCCTCGAGGAGCAGCGGCTCGAGCGCGACACGCCGCCACTCTGCGCCTCGCGGCAGGCGCTGTCAATAAGGGCGGGCGGGCGGGGCGGGGCGGGGCGGGGGGGCTCTGCGGCGGGGCGCGGGTGCCGCGGGCGGGCGGCAGGTAGGCCGGAAGGCGACGGCTGTGGAGCGAAGGGCGGGAGGGTGAGGGAGCGCTGTGGCCCCCCGGCGCCGGGCATGCTGGGAGCGGTAGTTTTCTGGCAGGGGTTTTCCCGGCAGCCGTTTTCGTCTGCAGGGCGTGCCGGCAGGTGCGCTCTTCCCGTGTTGTGGCCTTCTGGGAGACCCCGTTGCGCCTCCCGAGGTGGCGGGAGGCGCGGTTCTCTGTCGGCGGCCTTCCCGGCGGCCGTTCGCGTTGTGCTCGGGGCCAGGCCGGCAGCTGTACTTCCAGGTGCCTGGGCCTTCTCCGCCCTGCAGCAGTGGCCCGCTGCGTGTGCGGGGGGGTGTGTGCGGGGGTGCGGGTGTGGCTGTGCGTGCGTGTGGTCCTTGCTGGACAGGTGTCGCTCGGGTGTCGAAAAAGCAGTACCGCACCGTGGCGCATGCGCACGGTGGCCGGCCGCGCGCCCCGCTGCCCTCGGGGCGTCAAAAAAGCGGTACGGCACGGAAAGGGGGGCGCGCACAGCGCACGGTGGCCGGCCGCGCTCACTGCAGCGCTGGGGGCGTCAAAAAAGCGGTATGGCACGGAAAGGGGGGACGCGGACGCGCACGGCGGCCGGCCGCGCGCCCTGCTGCGCTGGGGGCGTCAAAAAAGCGGTATGGCACGGAAAGGGGGGACGCGCACGCGCACGGCGGCCGGCTGCGCTCACTGCTCCCCTCGGGGCGTCAAAAAAGCGGTATGGCACGGAAAGGGGGGACGCGCACGCGCACGGCGGCCGGCCGCGCACCCTGCTGCCTTCGGGGCGTCAAAAAAGCGGTATGGCACGGAAAGGGGGGACGCGGACGCGGACGCGCACGGCGGCCGGCCGCACGCCCTGCTGCGCTGGGGGCGTCAAAGAAGCGGTATGGCACGGAAAGGGGGGGACGCACACGCGCACGGCGGCCGGCCGCGCACCCTGCTGCGCTGGGGGCGTCAAAAAAGCGGTATGGCACGGAAAGGGGGGACGCGCACGCGCACGGCGGCCGGCTGCGCTCACTGCTCCCCTCGGGGCGTCAAAGAAGCGGTATGGCACGGAAAGGGGGACGCGCACGCGCACGCGCACGGCGGCCGGCCGCGCGCCCTGCTGCCTTCGGGGCGTCAAAGAAGCGGTATGGCACGGAAAGGGGGGACGCGGACACGCACGGCGGCCGGCTGCGCTCACTGCTCCCCTCGGGGCGTCAAAAAAGCAGTATGGCACGGAAAGGGGGGACGCGCATGCGCACGGCGGCCGGCTGCGCTCACTGCTCCCCTCGGGGCGTCAAAAAAGCGGTATGGCACGGAAAGGGGGGACGCGGACGCGCACGGCGGCCGGCCGCGCGCCCTGCTGCGCTGGGGGCGTCAAAAAAGCGGTATGGCACGGAAAGGGGGGACGCGCACGCGCACGGCGGCCGGACGCGCACCCTGCTGCCTTCGGGGCGTCAAAAAAGCGGTACGGCACGGAAAGGGGGGACGCGCACGCGCACGGCGGCCAGCCGCGCGCCCTGCTGCCTTCGGGGCGTCAAAGAAGCGGTATGGCACGGAAAGGGGGGGCGCGCACGCGCACGGCGGCCGGCTGCGCTCACTGCTCCCCTCGGGGCGTCAAAGAAGCGGTATGGCACGGAAAGGGGGGCGCGCACGCGCACGAGCGGCTGGCTGCGCTCACTGCTCCCCTCGGGGCGTCAAAAAAGCGGTATGGCACGGAAAGGGGGGCGCGCACGCGCACGGTGGCCGGCTGCGCTCACTGCTCCCCTCGGGGCGTCAAAAAAGCGGTACGGCACGGAAAGGGGGGGCGCGCACGCGCACTGGGTTCCGCCGCGCTCACTGCTGCCACCCTGTGTCCGAAAAGCGGTACTGCACCCTGTGGGGGGGCGCGCATGCGCACTGGGTTCCGACGTGCTCACTGCTGCCACCCTGTGTCCAAAAAGCGGTACTGCACCCGGTGGGGGGGGGGCGCGCATGCGCAGTGGGTTCCGACGTGCTCACTGCTGCCACCCTGTGTCCGAAAAGCGGTACTGCACCCCGTGGGGGGGGGCGCGCATGCGCAGACAGCCGGCGCGCACATGCTCAGTGCCGGTCGCCATGTTTGCTGCTGCTCTCCGCCGTTTCGGTAACGGGTAAGCGAATGGAGCGTGCTCGTCGCCCCTTCCCGGTGCTCTTGGAGCGGCCACGGGCACGGGCAGCCCCGGGGCGCTCGCTGGGAGCCCCGGGCTGCCGCGGCGAGCTGCGGTTCGCACGCGTGAGCCGCCCGGCTGCAGTGCCGCGCCATGAGCACGCGAGTGCGCCATTGCGGGTCTCGCCTCCCTTCGTGCTCCCGCCCGCCCCTCGGGCTCCCCCGGCTCCCCCCCCCCCGCCCCTCGGGATTCCCCGGCTCCCCCCCCGCCCCTCGCGCTCCCCTCCCGCTCCCCCCCCGCCCCTCCCGCCCCCCTCACTCCCCCCCGCCCCTCCCGCTCCCCCCCGCCCCTCGCGTTCCCCTCGCTCCCCCCCCCCGCGCCGTCCGAGCCGGCGCATGCGCGGTGCTCAAGCGCCACTGCCGCCGCGGTCCGTTGGCGAGCGTCGCGTGCGCGGCGGCGGGGAAGCAAGATGGCGGCGAGCAGGGAGGGCGTTTTTGCTGGGCGGCGGCGGGTGAGGGCGGAGGTGGCGTGAAGGATGTGGGGCCCCCGGGTGAGGCGAACGCGTAGGTTCGGGGGGCGTCGGGCTGCGGCCGTCGCTGCGTGGAGGCGGCGGTGCGGGGCGAGTGGGGGGGCGGGCTGGGACCCGGCGCCGCGCCGGGAGCGCGGGGTGTGACTTTGCGTTTTGCGTGCGCGGCGTTTAGGGCGCCGGTTCGTTGGCAGCGCGGGCCGGGGCGCGCGCTCGCCCCTGCGGAGGCGGCGCGGCGGGGCGCGGCGGAGCGGGGGGGCAGGCGGGCCCCGGAGCAGGGTTGCGGCGCGGCGTCGGCCCTGTAGCGTTTCCAAACGGCTTGCCCCGTACCGTACGATGCGAAGCGGTGTATTAAGACCTTTCCTTTGAGGGAAAGAAGGAAAAAGAAAGAAAGGGGAGGGGGAAAAAAAAAAAAAAAAAACCCGGGAAAGAGAAAAAGGAAGCGCGTCGTAAGTCGAAGTGTTTTCTTGGAAGCGAAATGCAATTTTCTCTCTTCGTTACAGAGGCGGAAGCGACGATAGCAAGCGCTGACAAAGAGCAAAGGCGGACGAGCGAGCGGTTTTTTGCGCTTACTCCCGAAGGGGCGGGCTGAAAGGAGGAAGCGAAAACGCGGCAGCGGACCCTCGGTCTCCCCAGAAGCTGCGACAGTAGGAGGCGTGTTCTGGCCCGGGTAACCGAGGTAACTCCCGATGCGGAACGTTCGTTCTTTCGGCCTCCCTCCCGGAGGCGGCGCTGAGGGCCGAGCGACCCGTCGCTGCCCTGCGGCTCTCGTTAACCGTAGCCGCCTTGGTTTTGCTTCGGTCGTTTGCGTTCCGTTTTGTTATCGTCCGCGCGTACGTAAGACGGGACGTTTAATTTTTAGATTCGTCGTCGCCGCGGCCGAAGCTGAAGAGACCAGAAAAACGTCAGCGAGCCGAAGTAACGAAATCGAAGGGGACCGAGCGAGAGCCGTCTCCGTCGCCCCGAAAGGGAAAGCCCGTTCGTTCGTTCCTCCCGGCGAGGAAGGTTCGCCGGTAATGGCGATCGGAATAACCGATGACCGACACCTAACGGGAGGTGCGTACGCGTGACGGAAAGGACGCTGCTGCGTCCGTCCGTTTGCGTGCGCGCGACTCTCTCTCTCTCTCTGCGTCTGCGAAGCGTCGAGCTTTAAGAGCTCCGAGGCGGCCAATTCCCGTCTTCGGGGAACGGCGGTCAGGTGGCCGGAGAGAGAGGGAGAGGCGAGCGTGCGAGCGGTAAGACGAAGAGGTGCCTTTCAGGAAGGCTCATTTAGCGCGACCCCGGGCGACTTGCCTGGCACTGGTCTTTGGGGCAGCAGGAAGCCGGCAGCTGGAAGAAAAGGGAGAGCCTTGCGGAATTGGGACTCCTTCCCTCTCGCGTAGTAGATGCGCCGGTGTGCTTAGAAACAGCCTGGGATTGTGCGGATTTTCTGCCGAGCTTTGAATCAGCAAGTAATGAATTAATAATTAATGTGAGAGAGAGTTAGTTTCTGTCTGTTCTTTCTTTCTTTCTTTCTTTCTTTCTTCCTTTCTTCCTTTCTTCCTTTCTTCCTTTCTTCCTTTCTTCCTTTCTTCCTTTCTTCCTTTCTTTCTTTCTTTCTTTCTTTCTTTCTTTCTTTCCTCTTTTTCCTTGTTATCAGTTGTTTTCAGTTGTTTTTTGTTTTTTCTTCTTGTTTTCTGGCTTTCACCGGGCCTCCATCGACCAGAGCTGCCACGTGCCAGTGCGAGCCAACGGCAGGAGGAGGAGGACTTCGGCTGCGCAGCCGGCCAGAGGAGCGTCGCCCGCGAGGCCTCGGCAGCCTGCAGCTGCGGGCGGCTCCTTCTGCCCCAGGTTTGCTTTTGGCTGCCGAAATTTGAGCTGGGCTTTGCGCCCTGGAGCGGCGCTCTTTGGGCATTCGCCACTTGCGTTGCTGCTGGGCGTTCGGCATCGAAACCGTCACGGGGCTGAGGGGGGGGGGGGGCCCCGCTCGGGAAAGCGTCGTCGAAGCTTTTCCCGTGTCGAGCCGCAGCGCTGCTTTGGAGGCCGGCGCGCTTCTGCCGTGCCTTCCTGGGAGAGGCGTTTCGTCCTCGTCTCGGCCTCGGGGGGGGGGACTCGATTGCTCGGACGGGATTGCCGGAGGCGCGCCTCGAAACGCTAGGCCGTAAATCGCGAGGCGCGTCCGCGTCGCGAGGGGCTCGTCGCTTCGTCTCTGTCCTCACCGTCCGCTTTTCTTTCGCTCTTCTCGCAGGCTTCCCTCCGGCGACGGGCGTCGCTGCGGCGTCTCGCGTGTCGCCGGCGGCGCTCTCTGTTCGCGGGATGGCAGGATCGCTGAGGTCGGAAGGGACCTCTGGAGGTCGTCTAGCGCGACCCCCCTGCTCGAGCAGGGTGGCCCAGAGCGCCTCGCGCGGGATCGCGTCCGGGCGGCTTTGCGCCGTCTCCAGAGAAGGAGACTCCGCAACCTCTCGGGGCGAGCTGCTCCGCTGCTCGGTCACCCTCCCGGTGAAAAAGCATTTCCTCGTGCTCGGTAAGGACGTGAGAACTCCCGCGCTCCCGCAGAGCCCGGCATCCCTGCCCCGGGCTGCTCGCTTGAGGAGGCCTCCGCGCGGAGCGTTCTTTCCGGTTGTGCGCCCCGCGCGAGCCTCTCCTTCGGCCGTTTTCCCGAGGCGGCGGAAAGGCTTCTGGGAAACGCCGTCGTTTCCGAAACGTTTCGCCGCGTCCTCGCCGGTAGGGCGTACGTACGCGAGAGCGGCGAGAGGCGGCCCGCGTCTGGGCGAGGAAAGAAGCGCGGCGCAAAGAAGGCGGCACCTCTTTGGCCCGCCTGCTCCGCTTCTTCGAGAGTTTTCTTTTGGACCCGGAGATCGGCTCCGCGAGTGCCGCGCGCGCCTTTGTTCCCCCCCGCCCCCCCCACCCCCCCGTTCTTTTAGCGAGGCCGTGCGCGGCGGGACGTGAAGAAGACGCCTTTGACCGCGTGCGCGCGTGCGTGCGGCCGAAGGAGCGTCGGCCCGAGAATCCGAAGAAGAGGTACCGCGTGCCGGCGTCTCGTACCGTTTCCTAATAAAAAAAACGAGCGGTCTGTCAAGCAAATAGCGCGGCTCGCTTTGGCCTGTTTGTTTTCTTTAACGACCGGGAAAGGCGCGAGCTCGGAAGTCCGAAAGAAGAAACGGCTGCTTCTTGGAACGCTTGCGAATCGTCCCCTTAAGTAGGTGGGTGGTTTTTTCGCTTTCGTTTCTCTTTTTTGAAGCGCGGCCTCTGACTCTTGTTTCTCCGTGGAGTATTTTGCAACGACGTTCAAAGGAAAGCGCTGTGCCTGAAGCCTCGAGGAGCAGCGGCTCGAGCGCGACACGCCGCCACTCTGCGCCTCGCGGCAGGCGCTGTCAATAAGGGCGGGCGGGGCGGGGGGGCTCTGCGGCGGGGCGCGGGTGCCGCGGGCGGGCGGCAGGTAGGCCGGAAGGCGACGGCTGTGGAGCGAAGGGCGGGAGGGTGAGGGAGCGCTGTGGCCCCCCGGCGCCGGGCATGCTGGGAGCGGTAGTTTTCTGGCAGGGGTTTTCCCGGCAGCCGTTTTCGTCTGCAGGGCGTGCCGGCAGGTGCGCTCTTCCCGTGTTGTGGCCTTCTGGGAGACCCCGTTGCGCCTCCCGAGGTGGCGGGAGGCGCGGTTCTCTGTCGGCGGCCTTCCCGGCGGCCGTTCGCGTTGTGCTCGGGGCCAGGCCGGCAGCTGTACTTCCAGGTGCCTGGGCCTTCTCCGCCCTGCAGCAGTGGCCCGCTGCGTGTGCGGGGGGGTGTGTGCGGGGGTGCGGGTGTGGGTGTGCGTGCGTGCGTGTGGTCCTTGCTGGACAGGTGTCGCTCGGGTGTCGAAAAAGCGGTACCGCGCCGTGGCGCGTGCACCCGGCGGCCGGCCGCGCGCCCTGCTGCGCTGGGGGCATCAAAAAAGCGGTATGGCACGGAAAGGGGGGCGCGCACGCGCAGGGTGGCCGGCTGCGCTCACTGCTGCCCTCGGGGCGTCAAAAAAGCGGTACGGCACGGAAAGGGGGGCGCGCACGCGCACGGTGGCCGGCCGCGCTCACTGCTCCCCTCGGGGCGTCAAAAAAGCGGTACGGCACGGAAAGGGGGGGACGCGCACGCGCACGGCGGCCGGCCGCGCGCCCTGCTGCGCTGGGGGCGTCAAAAAAGCGGTACGGCACGGAAAGGGGGGACGCGCACGCGCACGGCGGCCAGCCGCGCGCCCTGCTGCCTTCGGGGCGTCAAAGAAGCGGTATGGCACGGAAAGGGGGGCGCGCACGCGCACGGCGGCCGGCTGCGCTCACTGCTCCCCTCGGGGCGTCAAAGAAGCGGTATGGCACGGAAAGGGGGGCGCGCACGCGCACGGCGGCCGGCTGCGCTCACTGCTCCCCTCGGGGCGTCAAAAAAGCGGTACGGCACGGAAAGGGGGGCGCGCACGCGCACGGCGGCCGGCCGCGCGCCCTGCTGCGCTGGGGGCGTCAAAAAAGCGGTACGGCACGGAAAGGGGGGCGCGCACGCGCACGGTGGCCGGCTGCGCTCACTGCTGCCCTCGGGGCGTCAAAAAAGCGGTATGGCACGGAAAGGGGGGACGCGGACGCGCACGGCGGCCGGCCGCGCGCCCTGCTGCGCTGGGGGCGTCAAAAAAGCAGTATGGCACGGAAAGGGGGGACGCGCATGCGCACGGTGGCCGGCTGCGCTCACTGCTCCCCTCGGGGCGTCAAAAAAGCGGTATGGCACGGAAAGGGGGGACGCGGACGCGCACGGGCGGCCGGACGCGCGCCCTGCTGCGCTGGGGGCGTCAAAGAAGCGGTATGGCACGGAAAGGGGGGACGCGCACGCGCACGGCGGCCGGCCGCGCGCCCTGCTGCCTTCGGGGCGTCAAAGAAGCGGTATGGCACGGAAAGGGGGGCGCGCACGCGCACGGTGGCCGGCCGCGCGCCCTGCTGCCTTCGGGGCGTCAAAGAAGCGGTATGGCACGGAAAGGGGGGCGCGCACGCGCACGGCGGCCGGCTGCGCTCACTGCTCCCCTCGGGGCGTCAAAGAAGCGGTACGGCACGGAAAGGGGGGGCGCGCACGCGCACTGGGTTCCGCCGCGCTCACTGCTGCCACCCTGTGTCCAAAAAGCGGTACTGCACCCTGTGGGGGGGGCGCGCATGCGCACTGGGTTCCGACGTGCTCACTGCTGCCACCCTGTGTCCGAAAAGCGGTACTGCACCCCGTGGGGGGGGGGCGCGCATGCGCAGACAGCCGGCGCGCACATGCTCAGTGCCGGTCGCCATGTTTGCTGCTGCTCTCCGCCGTTTCGGTAACGGGTAAGCGAATGGAGCGTGCTCGTCGCCCCTTCCCGGTGCTCTTGGAGCGGCCACGGGCACGGGCAGCCCCGGGGCGCTCGCTGGGAGCCCCGGGCTGCCGCGGCGAGCTGCGGTTCGCACGCGTGAGCCGCCCGGCTGCAGCGCCGCGCCATGAGCACGCGAGTGCGCCATTGCGGGTCTCGCCTCCCTTCGTGCTCCCGCCCGCCCCTCGGGCTCCCCCGGCTCCCCCCCCCCGCCCCTCGGGCTCCCCCGGCTCCCCCCCCCCGCCCCTCGGGCTCCCCCGGCTCCCCTCCCCCCGCCCTTCTCGCTCCCCCGCTCCCCTCCCGCTCCCCCCCCGCCCCTCCCGCTCCCCTCGCTCCCCCCCCCGCCCCTCGGGATTCCCCGGCTCCCCCCCCCGCCCCTCGGGCTCCCCTCGCGCTCCCCCCCCGCCCTTCCCGCTCCCCCTCGCTCCCCCCCCGCCCCTCCCGCTCCCCTCGCTCCCCCCCCCCGCCCCTCGGGATTCCCCGGCTCCCCCCCCGCCCCTCGCGCTCCCCTCGCGCTCCCCCCCCGCCCCTCCCGCCCCCCTCACTCCCCCCCGCCCCTCCCGCTCCCCCCCGCCCCTCGCGTTCCCCTCGCTCCCCCCCCCCCCGCGCCGTCCGAGCCGGCGCATGCGCGGTGCTCAAGCGCCACTGCCGCCGCGGTCCGTTGGCGAGCGTCGCGTGCGCGGCGGCGGGGAAGCAAGATGGCGGCGAGCAGGGAGGGCGTTTTTGCTGGGCGGCGGCGGGTGAGGGCGGAGGTGGCGTGAAGGATGTGGGGCCCCCGGGTGAGGCGAACGCGTAGGTTCGGGGGGCGTCGGGCTGCGGCCGTCGCTGCGTGGAGGCGGCGGTGCGGGGCGAGTGGGGGGGGGGGCGGGCTGGGACCCGGCGCCGCGCCGGGAGCGCGGGTGTGACTTTGCGTTTTGCGTGCGCGGCGTTTAGGGCGCCGGTTCGTTGGCAGCGCGGGCCGGGGCGCGCGCTCGCCCCTGCGGAGGCGGCGCGGCGGGGCGCGGCGGAGCGGGGGGGCAGGCGGGCCCCGGAGCAGGGTTGCGGCGCGGCGTCGGCCCTGTAGCGTTTCCAAACGGCTTGCCCCGTACCGTACGATGCGAAGCGGTGTATTAAGACCTTTCCTTTGAGGGAAAGAAGGAAAAAGAAAGAAAGGGGAGGGGGAAAAAAAAAAAAAAAAAAAAACCCGGGAAAGAGAAAAAGGAAGCGCGTCGTAAGTCGAAGTGTTTTCTTGGAAGCGAAATGCAATTTTCTCTCTTCGTTACAGAGGCGGAAGCGACGATAGCAAGCGCTGACAAAGAGCAAAGGCGGACGAGCGAGCGGTTTTTTGCGCTTACTCCCGAAGGGGCGGGCTGAAAGGAGGAAGCGAAAACGCGGCAGCGGACCCTCGGTCTCCCCAGAAGCTGCAACAGTAGGAGGCGTGTTCTGGCCCGGCTAACCGAGGTAACTCCCGATGCGGAACGTTCGTTCTTTCGGCCTCCCTCCCGGAGGCGGCGCTGAGGGCCGAGCGACCCGTCGCTGCCCTGCGGCTCTCGTTAACCGTAGCTGCCTTGGTTTCGCTTCGGTCGTTCGCGTTCCGTTTTGTTATCGTCCGCGCGTACGTAGAAAAGGAAAGACGGGACGTTTAATTTTTAGATTCGTCGTCGCCGCGGCCGAAGCTGAAGAGACCAGAAAAACGTCAGCGAGCCGAAGTAACGAAATCGAAGGGGACCGAGCGAGAGCCGTCTCCGTCGCCCCGAAAGGGAAAGCCCGTTCGTTCGTTCCTCCCGGCGAGGAAGGTTCGCCGGTAATGGCGATCGGAATAACCGATGACCGACACCTAACGGGAGGTGCGTACGCGTGACGGAAAGGACGCTGCTGCGTCCGTCCGTTTGCGTGCGCGCGACTCTCTCTCTCTCTGCGTCTGTGAAGCGTCGAGCTTTAAGAGCTCCGAGGCGGCCAATTCCCGTCTTCGGGGAACGGCGGTCAGGTGGCCGGAGAGAGAGGGAGAGGCGAGCGTGCGAGCGGTAAGACGAAGAGGTGCCTTTCAGGAAGGCTCAGTTAGCGCGACCCCGGGCGACTTGCCCGGCACTGGTCTTTGGGGCAGCAGGAAGCCGGCAGCTGGAAGAAAAGGGAGAGCCTTGCGGAATTGGGACTCCTTCCCTCTCGCGTAGCAGATGCGCCGGTGTGCTTAGAAACAGCTTTGGATTGTGAGGATTTTCTGCCGAGCTTTGAATCAGCAAGTAATGAATTAATAATTAATGTGAGAGAGAGTTTCTTCCTTTCTTCCTTTCTTCCTTTCTTCCTTTCTTCCTTTCTTCCTTTCTTCCTTTCTTCCTTTCTTCCTTTCTTCCTTTCTTCCTTTCTTCCTTTCTTCCTTTCTTCCTTTCTTTCCTCTTCCCTTGTTTTCAGTTCTTTTTTGTTTTTTCTTACTGTTTTCTGGCTTTCACCAGGCCTCCGACGAGCCGCATGGGGAGGAGGAATTCGGCTGCGCAGCCGGCCAGAGGAGCGTCGCCCGCGAGGCCTCGGCAGCCTGCAGCTGCGGGCGGCTCCTTCTGCCCCAGGTTTGCTTTTGGCTGCCGAAATTTGAGCTGGGCTTTGCGCCCTGGAGCGGCGCTCTTTGGGCATTCGCCACTTGCGTTGCTGCTGGGCGTTCGGCATCGAAACCGTCACGGGGCTGAGGGGGGGGGGGGGCCCCGCTCGGGAAAGCGTCGTCGAAGCTTTTCCCGTGTCGAGCCGCAGCGCTGCTTTGGAGGCCGGCGCGCTTCTGCCGTGCCTTCCTGGGAGAGGCGTTTCGTCCTCGTCTCGGCCTCGGGGGGGGGACTCGATTGCTCGGACGGGATTGCCGGAGGCGCGCCTCGAAACGCTAGGCCGTAAATCGCGAGGCGCGTCCGCGTCGCGAGGGGCTCGTCGCTTCGTCTCTGTCCTCACCGTCCGCTTTTCTTTCGCTCTTCTCGCAGGCTTCCCTCCGGCGACGGGCGTCGCTGCGGCGTCTCGCGTGTCGCCGGCGGCGCTCTCTGTTCGCGGGATGGCAGGATCGCTGAGGTCGGAAGGGACCTCTGGAGGTCGTCTAGCGCGACCCCCCTGCTCGAGCAGGGTGGCCCAGAGCGCCTCGCGCGGGATCGCGTCCGGGCGGCTTTGCGCCGTCTCCAGAGAAGGAGACTCCGCAACCTCTCGGGGCGAGCTGCTCCGCTGCTCGGTCACCCTCCCGGTGAAAAAGCATTTCCTCGTGCTCGGTAAGGACGTGAGAACTCCCGCGCTCCCGCAGAGCCCGGCATCCCTGCCCCGGGCTGCTCGCTTGAGGAGGCCTCCGCGCGGAGCGTTCTTTCCGGTTGCGCGCCCCGCGCGAGCCTCTCCTTCGGCCGTTTTCCCGAGGCGGCGGAAAGGCTTCTGGGAAACGCCGTCGTTCCCGAAACGTTTCGCCGTGTCCTCGCCGGTAGGGCGTACGTACGCGAGAGCGGCGAGAGGCGGCCCGCGTCTGGGCGAGGAAAGAAGCGCGGCGCAAAGAAGGCGGCACCTCTTTGGCCCGCCTGCTCCGCTTCTTCGAGAGTTTTCTTTTGGACCCGGAGATCGGCTCCGCGAGTGCCGCGCGCGCCTTTGTTCCCCCCCGCCCCCCCACCCCCCCGTTCTTTTAGCGAGGCCGTGCGCGGCGGGACGTGAAGAAGACGCCTTTGGCCGCGTGCGCGCGTGCGTGCGGCCGAAGGAGCGTCGGCCCGAGAATCCGAAGAAGAGGTACCGCGTGCCGGCGTCTCGTACCGTTTCCTAATAAAAAAAACGAGCGGTCTGTCAAGCAAATAGCGCGGCTCGCTTTGGCCTGTTTGTTTTCTTTAACGACCGGGAAAGGCGCGAGCTCGAAAGTCCGAAAGAAGAAACGGCTGCTTCTTGGAACGCTTGCGAATCGTCCCCTTAAGTAGGTGGGTGGTTTTTTCGCTTTCGTTTTTCTTTTTTGAAGCGCGGCCTCTGACTCTTGTTTCTCCGTGGAGTATTTTGCAACGACGTTCAAAGGAAAGCGCTGTGCCTGAAGCCTCGAGGAGCAGCGGCTCGAGCGCGACACGCCGCCACTCTGCGCCTCGCGGCAGGCGCTGTCAATAAGGGCGGGCGGGCGGGCGGGCGGGGCGGGGGGGCTCTGCGGCGGGGCGCGGGTGCCGCGGGCGGGCGGCAGGTAGGCCGGAAGGCGACGGCTGTGGAGCGAAGGGCGGGAGGGTGAGGGAGCGCTGTGGCCCCCCGGCGCCGGGCATGCTGGGAGCGGTAGTTTTCTGGCAGGGGTTTTCCCGGCAGCCGTTTTCGTCTGCAGGGCGTGCCGGCAGGTGCGCTCTTCCCGTGTTGTGGCCTTCTGGGAGACCCCGTTGCGCCTCCCGAGGTGGCGGGAGGCGCGGTTCTCTGTCGGCGGCCTTCCCGGCGGCCGTTCGCGTTGTGCTCGGGGCCAGGCCGGCAGCTGTACTTCCAGGTGCCTGGGCCTTCTCCGCCCTGCAGCAGTGGCCCGCTGCGTGTGCGGGGGGGTGTGTGCGGGGGTGCGGGTGTGGCTGTGCGTGCGTGTGGTCCTTGCTGGACAGGTGTCGCTCGGGTGTCGAAAAAGCAGTACCGCACCGTGGCGCATGCGCACGGTGGCCGGCCGCGCGCCCCGCTGCCCTCGGGGCGTCAAAAAAGCGGTACGGCACGGAAAGGGGGGCGCGCACGCGCACGGTGGCCGGCCGCGCTCACTGCAGCGCTGGGGGCGTCAAAAAAGCGGTATGGCACGGAAAGGGGGGACGCGGACGCGCACGGCGGCCGGCCGCGCGCCCTGCTGCGCTGGGGGCGTCAAAAAAGCGGTATGGCACGGAAAGGGGGGACGCGCACGCGCACGGCGGCCGGCTGCGCTCACTGCTCCCCTCGGGGCGTCAAAAAAGCGGTATGGCACGGAAAGGGGGGACGCGCACGCGCACGGCGGCCGGCCGCGCACCCTGCTGCCTTCGGGGCGTCAAAAAAGCGGTATGGCACGGAAAGGGGGGACGCGGACGCGGACGCGCACGGCGGCCGGCCGCACGCCCTGCTGCGCTGGGGGCGTCAAAGAAGCGGTATGGCACGGAAAGGGGGGGACGCACACGCGCACGGCGGCCGGCCGCGCACCCTGCTGCGCTGGGGGCGTCAAAAAAGCGGTATGGCACGGAAAGGGGGGACGCGCACGCGCACGGCGGCCGGCTGCGCTCACTGCTCCCCTCGGGGCGTCAAAGAAGCGGTATGGCACGGAAAGGGGGACGCGCACGCGCACGCGCACGGCGGCCGGCCGCGCGCCCTGCTGCCTTCGGGGCGTCAAAGAAGCGGTATGGCACGGAAAGGGGGGACGCGGACACGCACGGCGGCCGGCTGCGCTCACTGCTCCCCTCGGGGCGTCAAAAAAGCAGTATGGCACGGAAAGGGGGGACGCGCATGCGCACGGCGGCCGGCTGCGCTCACTGCTCCCCTCGGGGCGTCAAAAAAGCGGTATGGCACGGAAAGGGGGGACGCGGACGCGCACGGCGGCCGGCCGCGCGCCCTGCTGCGCTGGGGGCGTCAAAAAAGCGGTATGGCACGGAAAGGGGGGACGCGCACGCGCACGGCGGCCGGACGCGCACCCTGCTGCCTTCGGGGCGTCAAAAAAGCGGTACGGCACGGAAAGGGGGGACGCGCACGCGCACGGCGGCCAGCCGCGCGCCCTGCTGCCTTCGGGGCGTCAAAGAAGCGGTATGGCACGGAAAGGGGGGCGCGCACGCGCACGGCGGCCGGCTGCGCTCACTGCTCCCCTCGGGGCGTCAAAGAAGCGGTATGGCACGGAAAGGGGGGCGCGCACGCGCACGGCGGCTGGCTGCGCTCACTGCTCCCCTCGGGGCGTCAAAAAAGCGGTATGGCACGGAAAGGGGGGCGCGCACGCGCACGGTGGCCGGCTGCGCTCACTGCTCCCCTCGGGGCGTCAAAAAAGCGGTACGGCACGGAAAGGGGGGGCGCGCACGCGCACTGGGTTCCGCCGCGCTCACTGCTGCCACCCTGTGTCCGAAAAGCGGTACTGCACCCTGTGGGGGGGCGCGCATGCGCACTGGGTTCCGACGTGCTCACTGCTGCCACCCTGTGTCCAAAAAGCGGTACTGCACCCGGTGGGGGGGGGCGCGCATGCGCAGTGGGTTCCGACGTGCTCACTGCTGCCACCCTGTGTCCGAAAAGCGGTACTGCACCCCGTGGGGGGGGGCGCGCATGCGCAGACAGCCGGCGCGCACATGCTCAGTGCCGGTCGCCATGTTTGCTGCTGCTCTCCGCCGTTTCGGTAACGGGTAAGCGAATGGAGCGTGCTCGTCGCCCCTTCCCGGTGCTCTTGGAGCGGCCACGGGCACGGGCAGCCCCGGGGCGCTCGCTGGGAGCCCCGGGCTGCCGCGGCGAGCTGCGGTTCGCACGCGTGAGCCGCCCGGCTGCAGTGCCGCGCCATGAGCACGCGAGTGCGCCATTGCGGGTCTCGCCTCCCTTCGTGCTCCCGCCCGCCCCTCGGGCTCCCCCGGCTCCCCCCCCCCGCCCCTCGGGATTCCCCGGCTCCCCCCCCGCCCCTCGCGCTCCCCTCCCGCTCCCCCCCCGCCCCTCCCGCCCCCCTCACTCCCCCCCGCCCCTCCCGCTCCCCCCCGCCCCTCGCGTTCCCCTCGCTCCCCCCCCCCGCGCCGTCCGAGCCGGCGCATGCGCGGTGCTCAAGCGCCACTGCCGCCGCGGTCCGTTGGCGAGCGTCGCGTGCGCGGCGGCGGGGAAGCAAGATGGCGGCGAGCAGGGAGGGCGTTTTTGCTGGGCGGCGGCGGGTGAGGGCGGAGGTGGCGTGAAGGATGTGGGGCCCCCGGGTGAGGCGAACGCGTAGGTTCGGGGGGCGTCGGGCTGCGGCCGTCGCTGCGTGGAGGCGGCGGTGCGGGGCGAGTGGGGGGGCGGGCTGGGACCCGGCGCCGCGCCGGGAGCGCGGGTGTGACTTTGCGTTTTGCGTGCGCGGCGTTTAGGGCGCCGGTTCGTTGGCAGCGCGGGCCGGGGCGCGCGCTCGCCCCTGCGGAGGCGGCGCGGCGGGGCGCGGCGGAGCGGGGGGGCAGGCGGGCCCCGGAGCAGGGTTGCGGCGCGGCGTCGGCCCTGTAGCGTTTCCAAACGGCTTGCCCCGTACCGTACGATGCGAAGCGGTGTATTAAGACCTTTCCTTTGAGGGAAAGAAGGAAAAAGAAAGAAAGGGGAGGGGGAAAAAAAAAAAAAAAAAACCCGGGAAAGAGAAAAAGGAAGCGCGTCGTAAGTCGAAGTGTTTTCTTGGAAGCGAAATGCAATTTTCTCTCTTCGTTACAGAGGCGGAAGCGACGATAGCAAGCGCTGACAAAGAGCAAAGGCGGACGAGCGAGCGGTTTTTTGCGCTTACTCCCGAAGGGGCGGGCTGAAAGGAGGAAGCGAAAACGCGGCAGCGGACCCTCGGTCTCCCCAGAAGCTGCGACAGTAGGAGGCGTGTTCTGGCCCGGGTAACCGAGGTAACTCCCGATGCGGAACGTTCGTTCTTTCGGCCTCCCTCCCGGAGGCGGCGCTGAGGGCCGAGCGACCCGTCGCTGCCCTGCGGCTCTCGTTAACCGTAGCCGCCTTGGTTTTGCTTCGGTCGTTTGCGTTCCGTTTTGTTATCGTCCGCGCGTACGTAAGACGGGACGTTTAATTTTTAGATTCGTCGTCGCCGCGGCCGAAGCTGAAGAGACCAGAAAAACGTCAGCGAGCCGAAGTAACGAAATCGAAGGGGACCGAGCGAGAGCCGTCTCCGTCGCCCCGAAAGGGAAAGCCCGTTCGTTCGTTCCTCCCGGCGAGGAAGGTTCGCCGGTAATGGCGATCGGAATAACCGATGACCGACACCTAACGGGAGGTGCGTACGCGTGACGGAAAGGACGCTGCTGCGTCCGTCCGTTTGCGTGCGCGCGACTCTCTCTCTCTCTCTGCGTCTGCGAAGCGTCGAGCTTTAAGAGCTCCGAGGCGGCCAATTCCCGTCTTCGGGGAACGGCGGTCAGGTGGCCGGAGAGAGAGGGAGAGGCGAGCGTGCGAGCGGTAAGACGAAGAGGTGCCTTTCAGGAAGGCTCATTTAGCGCGACCCCGGGCGACTTGCCTGGCACTGGTCTTTGGGGCAGCAGGAAGCCGGCAGCTGGAAGAAAAGGGAGAGCCTTGCGGAATTGGGACTCCTTCCCTCTCGCGTAGTAGATGCGCCGGTGTGCTTAGAAACAGCCTGGGATTGTGCGGATTTTCTGCCGAGCTTTGAATCAGCAAGTAATGAATTAATAATTAATGTGAGAGAGAGTTAGTTTCTGTCTGTTCTTTCTTTCTTTCTTTCTTTCTTTCTTTCTTTCTTCCTTTCTTCCTTTCTTCCTTTCTTCCTTTCTTCCTTTCTTCCTTTCTTCCTTTCTTTCTTTCTTTCTTTCTTTCTTTCTTTCTTTCCTCTTTTTCCTTGTTATCAGTTGTTTTCAGTTGTTTTTTGTTTTTTCTTCTTGTTTTCTGGCTTTCACCGGGCCTCCATCGACCAGAGCTGCCACGTGCCAGTGCGAGCCAACGGCAGGAGGAGGAGGACTTCGGCTGCGCAGCCGGCCAGAGGAGCGTCGCCCGCGAGGCCTCGGCAGCCTGCAGCTGCGGGCGGCTCCTTCTGCCCCAGGTTTGCTTTTGGCTGCCGAAATTTGAGCTGGGCTTTGCGCCCTGGAGCGGCGCTCTTTGGGCATTCGCCACTTGCGTTGCTGCTGGGCGTTCGGCATCGAAACCGTCACGGGGCTGAGGGGGGGGGGGGGCCCCGCTCGGGAAAGCGTCGTCGAAGCTTTTCCCGTGTCGAGCCGCAGCGCTGCTTTGGAGGCCGGCGCGCTTCTGCCGTGCCTTCCTGGGAGAGGCGTTTCGTCCTCGTCTCGGCCTCGGGGGGGGGGACTCGATTGCTCGGACGGGATTGCCGGAGGCGCGCCTCGAAACGCTAGGCCGTAAATCGCGAGGCGCGTCCGCGTCGCGAGGGGCTCGTCGCTTCGTCTCTGTCCTCACCGTCCGCTTTTCTTTCGCTCTTCTCGCAGGCTTCCCTCCGGCGACGGGCGTCGCTGCGGCGTCTCGCGTGTCGCCGGCGGCGCTCTCTGTTCGCGGGATGGCAGGATCGCTGAGGTCGGAAGGGACCTCTGGAGGTCGTCTAGCGCGACCCCCCTGCTCGAGCAGGGTGGCCCAGAGCGCCTCGCGCGGGATCGCGTCCGGGCGGCTTTGCGCCGTCTCCAGAGAAGGAGACTCCGCAACCTCTCGGGGCGAGCTGCTCCGCTGCTCGGTCACCCTCCCGGTGAAAAAGCATTTCCTCGTGCTCGGTAAGGACGTGAGAACTCCCGCGCTCCCGCAGAGCCCGGCATCCCTGCCCCGGGCTGCTCGCTTGAGGAGGCCTCCGCGCGGAGCGTTCTTTCCGGTTGTGCGCCCCGCGCGAGCCTCTCCTTCGGCCGTTTTCCCGAGGCGGCGGAAAGGCTTCTGGGAAACGCCGTCGTTTCCGAAACGTTTCGCCGCGTCCTCGCCGGTAGGGCGTACGTACGCGAGAGCGGCGAGAGGCGGCCCGCGTCTGGGCGAGGAAAGAAGCGCGGCGCAAAGAAGGCGGCACCTCTTTGGCCCGCCTGCTCCGCTTCTTCGAGAGTTTTCTTTTGGACCCGGAGATCGGCTCCGCGAGTGCCGCGCGCGCCTTTGTTCCCCCCCGCCCCCCCACCCCCCCGTTCTTTTAGCGAGGCCGTGCGCGGCGGGACGTGAAGAAGACGCCTTTGACCGCGTGCGCGCGTGCGTGCGGCCGAAGGAGCGTCGGCCCGAGAATCCGAAGAAGAGGTACCGCGTGCCGGCGTCTCGTACCGTTTCCTAATAAAAAAAACGAGCGGTCTGTCAAGCAAATAGCGCGGCTCGCTTTGGCCTGTTTGTTTTCTTTAACGACCGGGAAAGGCGCGAGCTCGGAAGTCCGAAAGAAGAAACGGCTGCTTCTTGGAACGCTTGCGAATCGTCCCCTTAAGTAGGTGGGTGGTTTTTTCGCTTTCGTTTCTCTTTTTTGAAGCGCGGCCTCTGACTCTTGTTTCTCCGTGGAGTATTTTGCAACGACGTTCAAAGGAAAGCGCTGTGCCTGAAGCCTCGAGGAGCAGCGGCTCGAGCGCGACACGCCGCCACTCTGCGCCTCGCGGCAGGCGCTGTCAATAAGGGCGGGCGGGGCGGGGGGGCTCTGCGGCGGGGCGCGGGTGCCGCGGGCGGGCGGCAGGTAGGCCGGAAGGCGACGGCTGTGGAGCGAAGGGCGGGAGGGTGAGGGAGCGCTGTGGCCCCCCGGCGCCGGGCATGCTGGGAGCGGTAGTTTTCTGGCAGGGGTTTTCCCGGCAGCCGTTTTCGTCTGCAGGGCGTGCCGGCAGGTGCGCTCTTCCCGTGTTGTGGCCTTCTGGGAGACCCCGTTGCGCCTCCCGAGGTGGCGGGAGGCGCGGTTCTCTGTCGGCGGCCTTCCCGGCGGCCGTTCGCGTTGTGCTCGGGGCCAGGCCGGCAGCTGTACTTCCAGGTGCCTGGGCCTTCTCCGCCCTGCAGCAGTGGCCCGCTGCGTGTGCGGGGGGGTGTGTGCGGGGGTGCGGGTGTGGGTGTGCGTGCGTGCGTGTGGTCCTTGCTGGACAGGTGTCGCTCGGGTGTCGAAAAAGCGGTACCGCGCCGTGGCGCGTGCACCCGGCGGCCGGCCGCGCGCCCTGCTGCGCTGGGGGCATCAAAAAAGCGGTATGGCACGGAAAGGGGGGCGCGCACGCGCAGGGTGGCCGGCTGCGCTCACTGCTGCCCTCGGGGCGTCAAAAAAGCGGTACGGCACGGAAAGGGGGGCGCGCACGCGCACGGTGGCCGGCCGCGCTCACTGCTCCCCTCGGGGCGTCAAAAAAGCGGTACGGCACGGAAAGGGGGGACGCGCACGCGCACGGCGGCCGGCCGCGCGCCCTGCTGCGCTGGGGGCGTCAAAAAAGCGGTACGGCACGGAAAGGGGGGACGCGCACGCGCACGGCGGCCAGCCGCGCGCCCTGCTGCCTTCGGGGCGTCAAAGAAGCGGTATGGCACGGAAAGGGGGGCGCGCACGCGCACGGCGGCCGGCTGCGCTCACTGCTCCCCTCGGGGCGTCAAAGAAGCGGTATGGCACGGAAAGGGGGGCGCGCACGCGCACGGCGGCCGGCTGCGCTCACTGCTCCCCTCGGGGCGTCAAAAAAGCGGTACGGCACGGAAAGGGGGGCGCGCACGCGCACGGCGGCCGGCCGCGCGCCCTGCTGCGCTGGGGGCGTCAAAAAAGCGGTACGGCACGGAAAGGGGGGCGCGCACGCGCACGGTGGCCGGCTGCGCTCACTGCTGCCCTCGGGGCGTCAAAAAAGCGGTATGGCACGGAAAGGGGGGACGCGGACGCGCACGGCGGCCGGCCGCGCGCCCTGCTGCGCTGGGGGCGTCAAAAAAGCAGTATGGCACGGAAAGGGGGGACGCGCATGCGCACGGTGGCCGGCTGCGCTCACTGCTCCCCTCGGGGCGTCAAAAAAGCGGTATGGCACGGAAAGGGGGGACGCGGACGCGCACGGCGGCCGGACGCGCGCCCTGCTGCGCTGGGGGCGTCAAAGAAGCGGTATGGCACGGAAAGGGGGGACGCGCACGCGCACGGCGGCCGGACGCGCGCCCTGCTGCCTTCGGGGCGTCAAAGAAGCGGTATGGCACGGAAAGGGGGGACGCGCACGCGCACGGCGGCGAGCCGCGCGCCCTGCTGCCTTCGGGGCGTCAAAGAAGCGGTATGGCACGGAAAGGGGGGCGCGCACGCGCACGGTGGCCGGCCGCGCACCCTGCTGCCTTCGGGGCGTCAAAGAAGCGGTATGGCACGGAAAGGGGGGACGCGCACGCGCACGGCGGCGAGCCGCGCGCCCTGCTGCCTTCGGGGCGTCAAAGAAGCGGTATGGCACGGAAAGGGGGGCGCGCACGCGCACGGCGGCCGGCTGCGCTCACTGCTCCCCTCGGGGCGTCAAAAAAGCGGTATGGCACGGAAAGGGGGGCGCGCACGCGCACGGTGGCCGGCCGCGCGCCCTGCTGCGCTGGGGGCGTCAAAAAAGCGGTATGGCACGGTAAGGGGGGCGCGCGGGTGCACGGTGGCCGGCTGCGCTCACTGCTCCCCTCGGGGCGTCAAAGAAGCGGTACGGCACGGAAAGGGGGGGCGCGCACGCGCACTGGGTTCCGCCGCGCTCACTGCTGCCACCCTGTGTCCGAAAAGCGGTACTGCACCCTGTGGGGGGGGCGCGCATGCGCACTGGGTTCCGACGTGCTCACTGCTGCCACCCTGTGTCCGAAAAGCGGTACTGCACCCGGTGGGGGGGGGGCGCGCATGCGCAGTGGGTTCCGACGTGCTCACTGCTGCCACCCTGTGTCCGAAAAGCGGTACTGCACCCCGTGGGGGGGGGGGGGGCGCGCATGCGCAGACAGCCGGCGCGCACATGCTCAGTGCCGGTCGCCATGTTTGCTGCTGCTCTCCGCCGTTTCGGTAACGGGTAAGCGAATGGAGCGTGCTCGTCGCCCCTTCCCGGTGCTCTTGGAGCGGCCACGGGCACGGGCAGCCCCGGGGCGCTCGCTGGGAGCCCCGGGCTGCCGCGGCGAGCTGCGGTTCGCACGCGTGAGCCGCCCGGCTGCAGCGCCGCGCCATGAGCACGCGAGTGCGCCATTGCGGGTCTCGCCTCCCTTCGTGCTCCCGCCCGCCCCTCGGGCTCCCCCGGCTCCCCCCCCCCCGCCCCTCGGGCTCCCCCGGCTCCCCCCCCCCGCCCCTCGGGCTCCCCCGGCTCCCCCCCGCCCCTCGGGCTCCCCCGGCTCCCCTCCCCCCGCCCTTCTCGCTCCCCCGCTCCCCTCCCGCTCCCCCCCCCGCCCCTCCCGCTCCCCTCGCTCCCCCCCCCCGCCCCTCGGGATTCCCCGGCTCCCCCCCCGCCCCTCGCGCTCCCCTCGCGCTCCCCCCCCGCCCCTCCCGCTCCCCCCCCGCCCCTCCCGCCCCCCTCGCTCCCCCCCGCCCCTCCCGCTCCCCCCCGCCCCTCGCGTTCCCCTCGCTCCCCCCCCCCCGCGCCGTCCGAGCCGGCGCATGCGCGGTGCTCAAGCGCCACTGCCGCCGCGGTCCGTTGGCGAGCGTCGCGTGCGCGGCGGCGGGGAAGCAAGATGGCGGCGAGCAGGGAGGGCGTTTTTGCTGGGCGGCGGCGGCGGGTGAGGGCGGAGGTGGCGTGAAGGATGTGGGGCCCCCGGGTGAGGCGAACGCGTAGGTTCGGGGGGCGTCGGGCTGCGGCCGTCGCTGCGTGGAGGCGGCGGTGCGGGGCGAGTGGGGGGGCGGGCTGGGACCCGGCGCCGCGCCGGGAGCGCGGGTGTGACTTTGCGTTTTGCGTGCGCGGCGTTTAGGGCGCCGGTTCGTTGGCAGCGCGGGCCGGGGCGCGCGCTCGCCCCTGCTGAGGCGGCGCGGCGGGGCGCGGCGGAGCGGGGGGGCAGGCGGGCCCCGGAGCAGGGTTGCGGCGCGGCGTCGGCCCTGTAGCGTTTCCAAACGGCTTGCCCCGTACCGTACGATGCGAAGCGGTGTATTAAGACCTTTCCTTTGAGGGAAAGAAGGAAAAAGAAAGAAAGGGGGGAGGGGAGGGGGAAAAAAAAAAAAAAAAACCCGGGAAAGAGAAAAAGGAAGCGCGTCGTAAGTCGAAGTGTTTTCTTGGAAGCGAAATGCAATTTTCTCTCTTCGTTACAGAGGCGGAAGCGACGATAGCAAGCGCTGACAAAGAGCAAAGGCGGACGAGCGAGCGGTTTTTTGCGCTTACTCCCGAAGGGGCGGGCTGAAAGGAGGAAGCGAAAACGCGGCAGCGGACCCTCGGTCTCCCCAGAAGCTGCGACAGTAGGAGGCGTGTTCTGGCCCGGGTAACCGAGGTAACTCCCGATGCGGAACGTTCGTTCTTTCGGCCTCCCTCCCGGAGGCGGCGCTGAGGGCCGAGCGACCCGTCGCTGCCCTGCGGCTCTCGTTAACCGTAGCCGCCTTGGTTTCGCTTCGGTCGTTTGCGTTCCGTTTTGTTATCGTCCGCGCGTACGTAGAAAAGGAAAGACGGGACGTTTAATTTTTAGATTCGTCGTCGCCGCGGCCGAAGCTGAAGAGACCAGAAAAACGTCAGCGAGCCGAAGTAACGAAATCGAAGGGGACCGAGCGAGAGCCGTCTCCGTCGCCGCGAAAGGGAAAGCCCGTTCGTTCGTTCCTCCCGGCGAGGAAGGTTCGCCGGTAATGGCGATCGGAATAACCGATGACCGACACCTAACGGGAGGTGCGTACGCGTGACGGAAAGGACGCTGCCGCGTCCGTCCGTTTGCGTGCGCGCGACTCTCTCTCTCTCTGCGTCTGCGAAGCGTCGAGCTTTAAGAGCTCCGAGGCGGCCAATTCCCGTCTTAGGGGAACGGCGGTCAGGTGGCCGGAGAGAGAGGGAGAGGCGAGCGTGCGAGCGGTAAGACGAAGAGGTGCCTTTCAGGAAGGCTCAGTTAGCGCGACCCCGGGCGACTTGCCCGGCACTGGTCTTTGGGGCAGCAGGAAGCCGGCAGCTGGAAGAAAAGGGAGAGCCTTGCAGAATTGGGACTCCTTCCCTCTCGCGTAGTAGATGCGCCGGTGTGCTTAGAAACAGCTTGGGATTGTGCGGATTTTCTGCCGAGCTTTGAATCAGCAAGTAATGAATTAATAATTAATGTGAGAGAGAGTTAGTTTCTGTCTGTTCTTTCTTTCTTTCTTTCTTTCTTTCTTTCTTTCTTCTTTCTTTCTTTCTTTCTTTCTTTCTTTCTTTCTTTCTTTCTTTCTTTCTTTCTTTCTTTCTTTCTTTCTTTCTTTCTTTCTTTCTTTTCTTTCTTTCTTTCTTTCTTTCTTTCTTTCTTTCTTTCTTTTTCCTTGTTATCAGTTGTTTTCAGTTGCTTTTTGTTTTTTCTTCTTGTTTTCTGGCTTTCGCCGGGCCTCCGTCGACCAGAGCTGCCACGTGCCAGCGCGAGCCAACGGCAGGAGGAGGAGGACTTCGGCTGCGCAGCCGGCCAGAGGAGCGTCGCCCGCGAGGCCTCGGCAGCCTGCAGCTGCGGGCGGCTCCTTCTGCCCCAGGTTTGCTTTTGGCTGCCGAAATTGGAGCTAGGCTTTGCGCCCTGGAGCGGCGCTCGCTCTTTGGGCATTCGTCACTTGCGTTGCTGCTGGGCGTTCGGCATCGAAACCGTCACGGGGCTGAGGGGGGGGGGTGGGCCCCGCGTTGGCCCCGCTCGGGAAAGCGTCGTCGAAGCTTTTCCCGTGTCGAGCCGAAGCGCTGCTTTGGAGGCCGGCGCGCTTCTGCCGTGCCTTCCTGGGAGAGGCGTTTCGTCCTCGTCTCGGCCTCGGGGGGGGGACTCGATTGCTCGGACGGGATTGCCGGAGGCGCGCCTCGAAACGCTAGGCCGTAAATCGCGAGGCGCGTCCGCGTCGCGAGGGGCTCGTCGCTTCGTCTCTGTCCTCACCGTCCGCTTTTCTTTCGCTCTTCTCGCAGGCTTCCCTCCGGCGACGGGCGTCGCTGCGGCGTCTCGCGTGTCGCCGGCGGCGCTCTCTGTTCGCGGGATGGCAGGATCGCTGAGGTCGGAAGGGACCTCTGGAGGTCGTCTAGCGCGACCCCCCTGCTCGAGCAGGGTGGCCCAGAGCGCCTCGCGCGGGATCGCGTCCGGGCGGCTTTGCGCCGTCTCCAGAGAAGGAGACTCCGCAACCTCTCGGGGCGAGCTGCTCCGCTGCTCGGTCACCCTCCCGGTGAAAAAGCATTTCCTCGTGCTCGGTAAGGACGTGAGAACTCCCGCGCTCCCGCAGAGCCCGGCATCCCTGCCCCGGGCTGCTCGCTTGAGGAGGCCTCCGCGCGGAGCGTTCTTTCCGGTTGCGCGCCCCGCGCGAGCCTCTCCTTCGGCCGTTTTCCCGAGGCGGCGGAAAGGCTTCTGGGAAACGCCGTCGTTTCCGAAACGTTTCGCCGCGTCCTCGCCGGTAGGGCGTACGTACGCGAGAGCGGCGAGAGGCGGCCCGCGTCTGGGCGAGGAAAGAAGCGCGGCGCAAAGAAGGCGGCACCTCTTTGGCCCGCCTGCTCCGCTTCTTCGAGAGTTTTCTTTTGGACCCGGAGATCGGCTCCGCGAGTGCCGCGCGCGCCTTTGTTCCCCCCCGCCCCCCCACCCCCCCGTTCTTTTAGCGAGGCCGTGCGCGGCGGGACGTGAAGAAGACGCCTTTGACCGCGTGCGCGCGTGCGTGCGGCCGAAGGAGCGTCGGCCCGAGAATCCGAAGAAGAGGTACCGCGTGCCGGCGTCTCGTACCGTTTCCTAATAAAAAAAACGAGCGGTCTGTCAAGCAAATAGCGCGGCTCGCTTTGGCCTGTTTGTTTTCTTTAACGACCGGGAAAGGCGCGAGCTCGGAAGTCCGAAAGAAGAAACGGCTGCTTCTTGGAACGCTTGCGAATCGTCCCCTTAAGTAGGTGGGTGGTTTTTTCGCTTTCGTTTCTCTTTTTTGAAGCGCGGCCTCTGACTCTTGTTTCTCCGTGGAGTATTTTGCAACGACGTTCAAAGGAAAGCGCTGTGCCTGAAGCCTCGAGGAGCAGCGGCTCGAGCGCGACACGCCGCCACTCTGCGCCTCGCGGCAGGCGCTGTCAATAAGGGCGGGCGGGGCGGGGGGGCTCTGCGGCGGGGCGCGGGTGCCGCGGGCGGGCGGCAGGTAGGCCGGAAGGCGACGGCTGTGGAGCGAAGGGCGGGAGGGTGAGGGAGCGCTGTGGCCCCCCGGCGCCGGGCATGCTGGGAGCGGTAGTTTTCTGGCAGGGGTTTTCCCGGCAGCCGTTTTCGTCTGCAGGGCGTGCCGGCAGGTGCGCTCTTCCCGTGTTGTGGCCTTCTGGGAGACCCCGTTGCGCCTCCCGAGGTGGCGGGAGGCGCGGTTCTCTGTCGGCGGCCTTCCCGGCGGCCGTTCGCGTTGTGCTCGGGGCCAGGCCGGCAGCTGTACTTCCAGGTGCCTGGGCCTTCTCCGCCCTGCAGCAGTGGCCCGCTGCGTGTGCGGGGGGGTGTGTGCGGGGGTGCGGGTGTGGGTGTGCGTGCGTGCGTGTGGTCCTTGCTGGACAGGTGTCGCTCGGGTGTCGAAAAAGCGGTACCCTGCGCCGTGGCGCGTGCACCCGGCGGCCGGCCGCGCGCCCTGCTGCGCTGGGGGCATCAAAAAAGCGGTATGGCACGGAAAGGGGGGCGCGCACGGCGCAGGGTGGCCGGCTGCGCTCACTGCTGCCCTCGGGGCGTCAAAAAAGCGGTACGGCACGGAAAGGGGGGCGCGCACGCGCACGGTGGCCGGCCGCGCTCACTGCTCCCCTCGGGGCGTCAAAAAAGCGGTACGGCACGGAAAGGGGGGACGCGCACGCGCCACGGCGGCCGGCCGCGCGCCCTGCTGCGCTGGGGGCGTCAAAAAAGCGGTACGGCACGGAAAGGGGGGACGCGCACGCGCACGGCGGCCAGCCGCGCGCCCTGCTGCCTTCGGGGCGTCAAAGAAGCGGTATGGCACGGAAAGGGGGGCGCGCACGCGCACGGCGGCCGGCTGCGCTCACTGCTCCCCTCGGGGCGTCAAAGAAGCGGTATGGCACGGAAAGGGGGGCGCGCACGCGCACGGCGGCCGGCTGCGCTCACTGCTCCCCTCGGGGCGTCAAAAAGCGGTACGGCACGGAAAGGGGGGCGCGCACCGCGCACGGCGGCCGGCCGCGCGCCCTGCTGCGCTGGGGGCGTCAAAAAAGCGGTACGGCACGGAAAGGGGGGCGCGCACGCGCACGGTGGCCGGCTGCGCTCACTGCTGCCCTCGGGGCGTCAAAAAAAGCGGTATGGCACGGAAAGGGGGGACA
>NW_027118635.1:0-63098 GCF_036417845.1 Apteryx mantelli | reverse complement strand
TGGGCTCGTACGGGCTTGTACGGGCTCGCACGGGCGCGCACGGGCTCGCACAAGCTCGCACGGGACTCTACGGGCTCGCAGAGCCCTGCTACGGGCTCGTACGGGCTCGCACGGGCGCGCACGGGCTCGCACAAGCTCGCACGGGCCTCTACGGGCTCGCAGAGGGCTGCTACGGGCTCGTACGGGCTCGTACGGGCTCGCACGGGAGCGCACGGGCTCGCACAAGCTCGCACGGGCCTCTACGGGCTCGCAGAGCCTGCTACGGGCTGGTACGGCCTGGTACGGGCTCGCACGGGCGCGCACGGGCTCGCACAAGCTCGCACGGGCCTCTACGGGCTCGCAGAGGCCTCCTACGGGCTCGTACGGGCTCGCTATGGGCGCGCACGGGCTCGCACAAGGTCGCACGGGCCTCTACGGGCTCGCAGAGCCTCTTACGGGCTCGTACGGGCTCACACGGGCGCGCACGGGCTCGCACAAGCTCGCACGGGCCTCTACGGGCTCGCAAAGGCCTGCTACCGGCTCGTACGGGCTCGTACGGGCTCGCACGGCACGCACGGGGCTCGCACAAGCTCACACGGGCCTCTACGGGCTCGCAGAGGCCTCCTATGGGCTCGTACGGGCTCGCACGGGCGCGCACGGGCTCGCACAAGCTCGCACGGGCCTCTACGGGCTCGCAGAGGCCTGCTACGGGCTCGTACGGGCTCGCACGGGGCGCGCACAAGCTCGCACGGGCCTCTACGGGCTCGCAGAGGCCTCCTACGGGCTCGTACGGGCTCGTACGGGCTCGCACGGGCGCGCACGGGCTCGCACAAGCTCGCACGGGCCTCTACGGGCTCGCAGAGCCCTGCTACGGGCTCGTACGGGCTCGCACGGGCGCGCACGGGCTCGCACAAGCTCGCACGGGCCTCTACGGGCTCGCAGAGGCCTGCTACGGGCTCGTACGGGCTCGTACGGGCTCGCACGGGCGCGCACGGGCTCGCACAAGCTCGCACGGGCCTCTACGGGCTCGCAGAGGCCTCCTACGGGCTCGTACGGGCTGGTACGGGCTCGCACGGGCGCGCACGGGCTCGCACAAGCTCGCACGGGCCTCTACGGGCTCGCAGAGGCCTCCTACGGGCTCGTACGGGCTCACACGGGCGCGCACGGGCTCGCACAAGGTCGCACGGGCCTCTACGGGCTCGCAGAGGCCTCTACGGGCTCGTACGGGCTCACACGGCGCGCACGGGCTCGCACAAGCTCCCACGGGCCTCTACGGGCTCGCAGAGGCCTGCTACAGGCTCGTACGGGCCCGTACGGGCTCGCACAGGAGCGCACGGGCTCGCACAAGCTCGCAAGGGCCTCTACGGGCTCGCAGAGGCCTGCTACAGGCTCGTACGGGCTCGTACGGGCTCGCACGGGCGCGCACGGGCTCGCACAAGCTTGCACGGGCCTCTACGGGCTCGCAGAGGCCTCCTACGGGCTCGTACGGGCTCGCATGGGCTCGCACGGGCTCGCACAAGCTCGCACGGCCTCTACGGGCTCGCAGAGGCCTCCTACGGGCTCGTACGGGCTCACACGGTGCGCGCACGGCCTCGCACAAGCTCGCACGGGCCTCTACGGGCTCGCAGAGGCCTGCTACGGGCTCGTACGGGCTCGCACGCGCGTGCACGGGCTCGCACAAGCTCGCACTGGGCTCGCAGAGGCCTCCTACGGGCTCGTACGTGGCTCGTACGGGCTCGCACGGGCTCGCATGGGCTCGCACAAGCTCGCACGGGCCTCTACGGGCTCGCAGAGGCCTCCTACGGGCTCGTACGGGCCGTACGGGCTCGCACCGGGCGCGCACGGGCTCGCACAAGCTCGCACGGGCCTCTACGGGCTCGCAGAGGCCTCCTACGGGCTCGTACGGGCTCGCACGGCGCGTACGGGCTCGCACAAGCTCGCACGGGCCTCTACGGGCTCGCAGAGGCCTGCTACGGGCTGTTACGGGCTGGTGCGGGGCTCGCACGGGCTCGCACGGGCTCGCACAAGCTCGCACGGGCCTCTACGGGCTCGCAGAGGCCTCCTACGGGCTCGTACGGGCTCGCACGGGCCGCGCACGGGCTCGCACGGGCTCGCACAAGCTCGCACGGGCCTCTAACGGGCTCGCAGAGGCCTCCTACGGGCTCGTACGGGGTCACACGGGCGCGCACCGGGCTCGCACAAGCTCGCACGGGCCTCTACGGGCTCGCAGAGGGCCTGGCTACGGGCTCGTACGGGCTCGCACGCGCGTGCACGGGCTCGCACAAGCTCGCACGGGCCTCTACGGGCTCGCAGAGGCCTCCTACGGGCTCGTACGGGCTCGTACGGGCTCGCACGGCCTCGCATGGGCTCGCACAAGCTCGCACGGGCCTCTACGGGCTCGCAGAGGCCTCCTACGGGCTCGTACGGGCTCGTACGGGCTCGCACGGGCCGGCGCACAGGGCTCGCACAAGCTCGCACGGGCCTCTATGGGCTCGCAGAGGGCTGCTACGGGCTCGTACGGCTCGTACGGGCGCGCACAGGCCTGTACGGGGCTCGCACAAGCTCGCACGGGCCTCTACGGGCTCGCAGAGGCCTCCTACGGGCTCGTACGGGCTCGTACGGGCTCGCACGGGCCGCGCAGGGCTCGCACAAGCTCGCACGGGCCTCTACGGGCTCGCAGAGGCCTCCTACGGGCTCGTACGGGCTCGTATGGGCTCGCACGGGCTCGCACAAGCTCACACGGGGCCTCTACGGGCTCGCAGAGGCCTCCTACGGGCTCGTACGGGCTCACACGGGGCGCGCACGGGCTCGCACAAGCTCGCACGGGCCTCTACGGGCTCGCAGAGGCCTCCTACGGGCTCGTACGGGCTCGTACGGGCTCGCACGGGCTCGCATGGGCTCGCACAAGCTCGCACGGGCCTCTACGGGCTTGCAGAGGCCTCCTACGGGCTCGTACGGGCTCGTACGGGCTCGCACGGGGCGCGCACAGTGCTCGCACAAGGCTCGCACGGGCCTCTACGGGCTCGCAGAGGCCTCCTACGGGCTCGTACGGGCTCGCACGGGCGCGTACGGGCTCGCACAAGCTCACACGGGCCTCTACGGGCTCGCAGAGGCCTGCTACGGGCTGGTACGGGCTGGTACGGGCTCGCACGGGCGCGCACAGGGCTCGCACAAGCTCGCACCGGGCCTCTACGGGCTCGCAGAGGCCTCCTACGGCTTGTACGGGCTCATACGGGCTCGCACGGGCACGCACGGGCACGCACAAGCTCGCACGGGCCTCTACGGGCTCGCAGTGGCCTCCTACGGGCTCGTACGGGCTCGTACGGGCTCGCACGGGCGCGCACGGGCTCGCACGGGCCTCTACGGGCTCGCAGAGGCCTCCTACGGGCTCGTATGGGCTCGTACGGGCTCGCACGGAGCGCGCACGGGCTCGCACAAGCTCGCACGGGCCTCTACGGGCTCGCAGAGGCCTCCTACGGCTCGTACGGGCTCGCACGGGCGCGCACAAGCACACACGGGCCTCTACGGGCTCGCGGAGGCCTCCTACGGGCTCGTACGGGCTCGCACGGGCTCGCACGGGCCTCTACGGGCTCGCAGAGGCCTCCTACGGGCTCGTACGGGCTCGTACGGGCTCGCACGGGCGCGCACGGGCTCGCACAAGCTCGCACGGGCCTCTACGGGCTCGCAGAGGCCTCCTACGGGCTCGTACGGCTCGTACGGGCTCGCACGGGCGCGCACGGGCTCGCACAAGCTCGCACGGGCCTCTACGGGCTCGCAGAGGCCTGCTACGGCTCGTACGGGCTCGCACGGGCGCGCACGGGCTCGCACAAGCTCGCACGGGGCCTCTACGGGCTCGCAGAGGCCTCCTACGGGCTCGTACGGGCTTGTACGGGCTCGCACGGGCGGCGCACTGGGCTCGCACAAGCTCGCACGGGCCTCTACGGGCTCGCAGAGCCCTGCTACGGGCTCGTACGGGCTCGCACGGGCGCGCACGGGCTCGCACAAGCTCGCACGGGCCTCTACGGGCTCGCAGAGGCCTCCTACGGGCTCGTACGGGCTCGTACGGGCGCGCACGGGCTTGCACAAGCTCGCACGGGGCCTCTATGGGCTCGCAGAGGCCTGCTATGGGCTCGTACGGGCTCGCACGGGCGCGCACGGGCTCGCACAAGCTCGCACGGGCCTCTACGGGCTCGCAGAGGCCTCCTACGGGCTCGTACGGGCTTGTACGGGCTCGCACGGGCGCGCACGGGCTCGCACAAGCTCGCACGGGCCTCTACGGGCTCGCAGAGCCCTGCTACGGGCTCGTACGGGCTCGCACGGGCGCGCACGGGCTCGCACAAGCTCGCACGGGCCTCTACGGGCTCGCAGAGGGCTGCTACGGGCTCGTACGGGCTCGTACGGGCTCGCACGGGCGCGCACGGGCTCGCACAAGCTCGCACGGGCCTCTACGGGCTCGCAGAGGCCTCCTACGGGCTCGTACGGGCTCACACGGGCGCGCACGGGCTCGCACAAGCTCGCACGGGCCTCTACGGGCTCGCAGAGGCCTCCTATGGGCTCGTACGGGCTCGTACGGGCTCGCACGGGCGCGCACGGGCTCGCACAAGCTCGCACGGGCCTCTACGGGCTCGCAGAGGCCTCCTATGGGCTCGTACGGGCTCGTATGGGCTCGCACGGGCGCGCACGGGCTCGCACAAGCTCGCACGGGCCTCTACGGGGTCGCAGAGGCCTCCTACGGGCTAGTACGGGCTCGCACGGGCTCGCACAAGCTCGCACGGGCCTCTACGGTCTGGCGGAGGCCTCCTACGGGCTCGTACGGGCTCGCACGGGCTCGCACGGGGGCGCACGGGCTCGCACAAGCTCGCACGGGCCTCTACGGGCTCGCAGAGGCCTGCTACGGGCTGGTACGGGCTGGTACGGGCTCGCATGGGCGCGCACGGGCTCGCACAAGGTCGCACGGGCCTCTACGGGCTCGCAGAGGCCTCTTACGGGCTCGTACGGGCTCACACGGGCGCGCACGGGCTCGCACAAGCTCGCACGGGCCTCTACGGGCTCGCAAAGGCCTGCTACAGGCTCGTACGGGCTCGCATGGGCTCGCACGGGCACGCACGGGCTCGCACAAGCTCACACGGGCCTCTACGGGCTCGCAGAGTCCTCCTACGGGCTCGTACGGGCTCGCACGGGCGCGCACGGGCTCGCACAAGCTCGCACGGGCCTCTACGGGCTCGCAGAGCCCTGCTACGGGCTCGTACGGGCTCGCACGGGCGCGCACGGGCTCGCACAAGCTCGCACGGGCCTCTACGGGCTCGCAGAGGCCTGCTACGGGCTCGTACGGGCTCGTACGGGCTCGCACGGGCGCGCACGGGCTCGCACAAGCTCGCACGGGCCTCTACGGGCTCGCAGAGGCCTCCTACGGGCTCGTACGGGCTCGCACGGGCGCGCACGGGCTCGCACAAGGTCGCACGGGCCTCTACGGGCTCGCAGAGGCCTCCTACGGGCTCGTACGGGCTCACACGGGCGCGCACGGGCTCGCACAAGCTCCCACGGGCCTCTACGGGCTCGCAGAGGCCTGCTACAGGCTCGTACGGGCCCGTACGGGCTCGCACAGGAGCGCACGGGCTCGCACAAGCTCGCAAGGGGCCTCTACGGGCTCGCAGAGGCCTCCTACGGGCTCGTACGGGCTCGTATGGGCTCGCACGGGCGCGCACGGGCTCGCACAAGCTCGCACGGGCCTCTACGGGCTCGCAGAGCCCTGCTACGGGCTCGTACGGGCTCGCACGGGCGCGCACGGGCTCGCACAAGCTCGCACGGGCCTCTACGGGCTCGCAGAGGCCTCCTACGGGCTCGTACGGGCTCGCACGGGCGCGCACGGGCTCGCACAAGCTCGCACGGGCCTCTACGGGCTCGCAGAGCCCTGCTACGGGCTCGTACGGGCTCGCACGGGCGCGCACGGGCTCGCACAAGCTCGCACGGGCCTCTACGGGCTCGCAGAGGCCTGCTACGGGCTCGTACGGGCTCGTACGGGCTCGCACGGGCGCGCACGGGCTCGCACAAGCTCGCACGGGCCTCTACGGGCTCGCAGAGGCCTCCTACGGGCTCGTACGGGCTCGCACGGGCGCGCACGGGCTCGCACAAGGTCGCACGGGCCTCTACGGGCTCGCAGAGGCCTCCTACGGGCTCGTACGGGCTCACACGGGCGCGCACGGGCTCGCACAAGCTCCCACGGGCCTCTACGGGCTCGCAGAGGCCTGCTACAGGCTCGTACGGGCCCGTACGGGCTCGCACAGGAGCGCACGGGCTCGCACAAGCTCGCAAGGGGCCTCTACGGGCTCGCAGAGGCCTCCTACGGGCTCGTACGGGCTCGTATGGGCTCGCACGGGCGCGCACGGGCTCGCACAAGCTCGCACGGGCCTCTACGGGCTCGCAGAGGCCTCCTACGGGCTAGTACGGGCTCGCACGGGCTCGCACAAGCACACACGGGCCTCTACGGGCTGGCGGAGGCCTCCTACGGGCTCGTACGGGCTGGTGCGGGCTCGCACGGGCGCGCACGGGCTCTCACAAGCTCGCACGGGCCTCTACGGGCTCGCAGAGGCCTCCTACGGGCTCGTACGGGCTCGTATGGGCTCGCACTGGTGCGCACGGGCTCGCACAAGCTCGCACGGGCCTCTACGGGCTCGCAGAGGCCTGCTACGGGCTGGTACGGGCTGGTACGGGCTCGCACGTGCGCGCACTGGCTCGCACAAGCTCGCACGGGCCTCTACGGGCTCGCAGAGGCCTCCTACGGGCTCGTACGGGCTCGCATGGGTGCGCACGGGCTCGCACAAGGTCGCACGGGCCTCTACGGGCTTGCAGAGGCCTGCTACGGGCTCGTACGGGCTCGTACGGGCTCGCACGGGTGCGCACGGGCTCGCACAAGCTCGCACGGGCCTCTACGGGCTCGCAGAGGCCTCCTACGGGCTCTCACGGGCTCACACGGGGCGCGCACGGGCTCGCACAAGCTCGCACGGGCCTCTACGGGCTGGCAGAGGCCTGCTACAGGCTCGTACGGGCTCGTACGGGCTCGTACGGGCGCGCATGGGCTCGCACAAGCTCGCACAGGCCTCTACGGGCTCGCAGAGGCCTCCTACGGGCTCGTACGGGCTCGTACAAGCTCGCACGGGCGCGCACGGGCTCGCACAAGCTCGCACGGGCCTCTACGGGCTCGCAGAGCCCTGCTACGGGCTCGTACGGGCTCGCATGGGCGCGCACGGGCTCGCACAAGCTCGCACGGGCCTCTACGGGCTCGCAGAGGCCTCCTACGGGCTCGTACGGGCTCGTACGGGCGCGCACGGGCTCGCACAAGCTCGCACGGGCCTCTACGGGCTCGCAGAGGCCTCCTACGGGCTCGTACGGGCTCGTACGGGCTCGCACGGGCGCGCACGGGCTCGCACAAGCTCGCACGGGCCTCTACGGGCTCGCAGAGGCCTCCTACGGGCTCGTACGGGCTCGCATGGGCGCGCACAAGCACACACGGGCCTCTACGGGCTGGCGGAGGCCTCCTACGGGCTCGTACGGGCTCGCACGGGCTCGCACGGGCACGCACGGGCTCGCCCAAGCTCGCACGGGCCTCTACGGGCTCGCAGAGGCCTCCTACGGGCTCGTACGGGCTCGTACGGGCTCGCACGGGCGCGCACGGGCTCGCACAAGCTCGCACGGGCCTCTACGGGCTCGCAGAGGCCTCCTACGGGCTCGTACGGGCTCGCACGGGCGCGCACGGGCTCGCACAAGCTCGCACGGGCCTCTACGGGCTCGCAGAGGCCTGCTAAAGGCTCGTACGGGCTCGTACGGGCTCGCACGGGCGCGCACGGGCTCGCACAAGCTTGCACGGGCCTCTACGGGCTCGCAGAGGCCTCCTACGGGCTCGTACGGGCTCGCATGGGCTCGCACGGGCTCGCACAAGCTCACATGGGCCTCTACGGGCTCGCAGAGGCCTCCTACGGGCTCGTACGGGCTCACACGGGCGCGCACGGGCTCGCACAAGCTTGCACGGGCCTCTACGGGCTCGCAGAGGCCTGCTACGGGCTCGTACGGGCTCGCACGCGCGTGCACGGGCTCGCACAAGCTCGCCCGGGCCTCTACGGGCTCGCAGAGGCCTGCTACGGGCTCGTACGGGCTCGTACGGGCTCGCACGGGCGCGCACGGGCTCGCACAAGCTCGCACGGGCCTCTACGGGCTCGCAGAGGCCTGCTACGGGCTGTTACGGGCTGGTACGGGCTCGCACGGGCGCGCACGGGCTCGCACAAGCTCGCACGGGCCTCTACGGGCTCGCAGAGGCCTCCTACGGGCTTGTACGGGCTCATACGGGCTCGCACGGGCGCGCACGGGCACGCACAAGCTCGCACGGGCCTCTACGGGCTCGCAGTGGCCTCCTACGGGCTCGTACGGGCTCGTACGGGCGCGCACGGGCGCGCACCGGCTCGCACGGGCCTCTACGGGCTCGCAGAGGCCTCCTACGGGCTCGTACGGGCTCGTACGGGCTCGCACGGGCGCGCACGGGCTCGCACAACCTCGCACGGGCCTCTACGGGCTCGCAGAGGCCTCCTACGGGCTCGTACGGGCTCGTACGGGCTCGCACGGGCGCGCACGGGCTCGCAGAGGCCTCCTACGGGCTCGTACGGGCTCGCACGGGCGCGCACAAGCACACACGGGCCTCTACGGGCTCGCGGAGGCCTCCTACGGGCTCGTACGGGCTCGCACGGGCTCGCACGGGCCTCTACGGGCTCGCAGAGGCCTCCTACGGGCTCGTACGGGCTCGTACGGGCTCGCACGGGCGCGCACGGGCTCGCACAAGCTCGCACGGGCCTCTACGGGCTCGCAGAGGCCTCCTACGGGCTCGTACGGGCTCGTACGGGCGCGCACGGGCTCGCACAAGCTCGCACGGGCCTCTACGGGCTCGCAGAGGCCTGCTACGGGCTCGTACGGGCTCGCACGGGCGCGCACGGGCTCGCACAAGCTCGCACGGGCCTCTACGGGCTCGCAGAGGCCTCCTACGGGCTCGTACGGGCTCGTACGGGCGCGCACGGGCTCGCACAAGCTCGCACGGGCCTCTACGGGCTCGCAGAGGCCTGCTATGGGCTCGTACGGGCTCGCACGGGCGCGCACGGGCTCGCACAAGCTCGCACGGGCCTCTACGGGCTCGCAGAGGCCTCCTACGGGCTCGTACGGGCTTGTACGGGCTCGCACGGGCGCGCACGGGCTCGCACAAGCTCGCACGGGCCTCTACGGGCTCGCAGAGGCCTCCTATGGGCTCGTACGGGCTCGTATGGGCTCGCACGGGCGCGCACGGGCTCGCACAAGCTCGCACGGGCCTCTACGGGGTCGCAGAGGCCTCCTACGGGCTAGTACGGGCTCGTACGGGCTCGCACGGGCGCGCACGGGCTCGCACAAGCTCGCACGGGCCTCTACGGGCTCGCAGAGGCCTCCTACGGGCTCGTACGGGCTCGCACGGGCGCGCACGGGCTCGCACAAGGTCGCACGGGCCTCTACGGGCTCGCAGAGGCCTCCTACGGGCTCGTACGGGCTCACACGGGCGCGCACGGGCTCGCACAAGCTCGCACGGGCCTCTACGGGCTCGCAGAGGCCTCCTATGGGCTCGTACGGGCTCATACGGGCTCGCACGGGAGCGCACGGGCTCGCACAAGCTCGCACGGGCCTCTACGGGCTCGCAGAGCCCTGCTACGGGCTCGTACGGGCTCGCACGGGCGCGCACGGGCTCGCACAAGCTCGCACGGGCCTCTACGGGCTCGCAGAGGGCTGCTACGGGCTCGTACGGGCTCGTACGGGCTCGCACGGGCGCGCACGGGCTCGCACAAGCTCGCACGGGCCTCTACGGGCTCGCAGAGGCCTCCTACGGGCTCGTACGGGCTCACACGGGCGCGCACGGGCTCGCACAAGCTCGCACGGGCCTCTACGGGCTCGCAGAGGCCTCCTATGGGCTCGTACGGGCTCGTACGGGCTCGCACGGGCGCGCACGGGCTCGCACAAGCTCGCACGGGCCTCTACGGGCTCGCAGAGGCCTCCTATGGGCTCGTACGGGCTCGTATGGGCTCGCACGGGCGCGCACGGGCTCGCACAAGCTCGCACGGGCCTCTACGGGGTCGCAGAGGCCTCCTACGGGCTAGTACGGGCTCGCACGGGCTCGCACAAGCTCGCACGGGCCTCTACGGTCTGGCGGAGGCCTCCTACGGGCTCGTACGGGCTCGCACGGGCTCGCACGGGGGCGCACGGGCTCGCACAAGCTCGCACGGGCCTCTACGGGCTCGCAGAGGCCTGCTACGGGCTGGTACGGGCTGGTACGGGCTCGCATGGGCGCGCACGGGCTCGCACAAGGTCGCACGGGCCTCTACGGGCTCGCAGAGGCCTCTTACGGGCTCGTACGGGCTCACACGGGCGCGCACGGGCTCGCACAAGCTCGCACGGGCCTCTACGGGCTCGCAAAGGCCTGCTACAGGCTCGTACGGGCTCGCATGGGCTCGCACGGGCACGCACGGGCTCGCACAAGCTCACACGGGCCTCTACGGGCTCGCAGAGTCCTCCTACGGGCTCGTACGGGCTCGCACGGGCGCGCACGGGCTCGCACAAGCTCGCACGGGCCTCTACGGGCTCGCAGAGCCCTGCTACGGGCTCGTACGGGCTCGCACGGGCGCGCACGGGCTCGCACAAGCTCGCACGGGCCTCTACGGGCTCGCAGAGGCCTGCTACGGGCTCGTACGGGCTCGTACGGGCTCGCACGGGCGCGCACGGGCTCGCACAAGCTCGCACGGGCCTCTACGGGCTCGCAGAGGCCTCCTACGGGCTCGTACGGGCTCGCACGGGCGCGCACGGGCTCGCACAAGGTCGCACGGGCCTCTACGGGCTCGCAGAGGCCTCCTACGGGCTCGTACGGGCTCACACGGGCGCGCACGGGCTCGCACAAGCTCCCACGGGCCTCTACGGGCTCGCAGAGGCCTGCTACAGGCTCGTACGGGCCCGTACGGGCTCGCACAGGAGCGCACGGGCTCGCACAAGCTCGCAAGGGGCCTCTACGGGCTCGCAGAGGCCTCCTACGGGCTCGTACGGGCTCGTATGGGCTCGCACGGGCGCGCACGGGCTCGCACAAGCTCGCACGGGCCTCTACGGGCTCGCAGAGCCCTGCTACGGGCTCGTACGGGCTCGCACGGGCGCGCACGGGCTCGCACAAGCTCGCACGGGCCTCTACGGGCTCGCAGAGGCCTCCTACGGGCTCGTACGGGCTCGCACGGGCGCGCACGGGCTCGCACAAGCTCGCACGGGCCTCTACGGGCTCGCAGAGCCCTGCTACGGGCTCGTACGGGCTCGCACGGGCGCGCACGGGCTCGCACAAGCTCGCACGGGCCTCTACGGGCTCGCAGAGGCCTGCTACGGGCTCGTACGGGCTCGTACGGGCTCGCACGGGCGCGCACGGGCTCGCACAAGCTCGCACGGGCCTCTACGGGCTCGCAGAGGCCTCCTACGGGCTCGTACGGGCTCGCACGGGCGCGCACGGGCTCGCACAAGGTCGCACGGGCCTCTACGGGCTCGCAGAGGCCTCCTACGGGCTCGTACGGGCTCACACGGGCGCGCACGGGCTCGCACAAGCTCCCACGGGCCTCTACGGGCTCGCAGAGGCCTGCTACAGGCTCGTACGGGCCCGTACGGGCTCGCACAGGAGCGCACGGGCTCGCACAAGCTCGCAAGGGGCCTCTACGGGCTCGCAGAGGCCTCCTACGGGCTCGTACGGGCTCGTATGGGCTCGCACGGGCGCGCACGGGCTCGCACAAGCTCGCACGGGCCTCTACGGGCTCGCAGAGGCCTCCTACGGGCTAGTACGGGCTCGCACGGGCTCGCACAAGCACACACGGGCCTCTACGGGCTGGCGGAGGCCTCCTACGGGCTCGTACGGGCTGGTGCGGGCTCGCACGGGCGCGCACGGGCTCTCACAAGCTCGCACGGGCCTCTACGGGCTCGCAGAGGCCTCCTACGGGCTCGTACGGGCTCGTATGGGCTCGCACTGGTGCGCACGGGCTCGCACAAGCTCGCACGGGCCTCTACGGGCTCGCAGAGGCCTGCTACGGGCTGGTACGGGCTGGTACGGGCTCGCACGTGCGCGCACTGGCTCGCACAAGCTCGCACGGGCCTCTACGGGCTCGCAGAGGCCTCCTACGGGCTCGTACGGGCTCGCATGGGTGCGCACGGGCTCGCACAAGGTCGCACGGGCCTCTACGGGCTTGCAGAGGCCTGCTACGGGCTCGTACGGGCTCGTACGGGCTCGCACGGGTGCGCACGGGCTCGCACAAGCTCGCACGGGCCTCTACGGGCTCGCAGAGGCCTCCTACGGGCTCTCACGGGCTCACACGGGCGCGCACGGGCTCGCACAAGCTCGCACGGGCCTCTACGGGCTGGCAGAGGCCTGCTACAGGCTCGTACGGGCTCGTACGGGCTCGTACGGGCGCGCATGGGCTCGCACAAGCTCGCACAGGCCTCTACGGGCTCGCAGAGGCCTCCTACGGGCTCGTACGGGCTCGTACAAGCTCGCACGGGCGCGCACGGGCTCGCACAAGCTCGCACGGGCCTCTACGGGCTCGCAGAGCCCTGCTACGGGCTCGTACGGGCTCGCATGGGCGCGCACGGGCTCGCACAAGCTCGCACGGGCCTCTACGGGCTCGCAGAGGCCTCCTACGGGCTCGTACGGGCTCGTACGGGCGCGCACGGGCTCGCACAAGCTCGCACGGGCCTCTACGGGCTCGCAGAGGCCTCCTACGGGCTCGTACGGGCTCGTACGGGCTCGCACGGGCGCGCACGGGCTCGCACAAGCTCGCACGGGCCTCTACGGGCTCGCAGAGGCCTCCTACGGGCTCGTACGGGCTCGCATGGGCGCGCACAAGCACACACGGGCCTCTACGGGCTGGCGGAGGCCTCCTACGGGCTCGTACGGGCTCGCACGGGCTCGCACGGGCACGCACGGGCTCGCCCAAGCTCGCACGGGCCTCTACGGGCTCGCAGAGGCCTCCTACGGGCTCGTACGGGCTCGTACGGGCTCGCACGGGCGCGCACGGGCTCGCACAAGCTCGCACGGGCCTCTACGGGCTCGCAGAGGCCTCCTACGGGCTCGTACGGGCTCGCACGGGCGCGCACGGGCTCGCACAAGCTCGCACGGGCCTCTACGGGCTCGCAGAGGCCTGCTACAGGCTCGTACGGGCTCGTACGGGCTCGCACGGGCGCGCACGGGCTCGCACAAGCTTGCACGGGCCTCTACGGGCTCGCAGAGGCCTCCTACGGGCTCGTACGGGCTCGCATGGGCTCGCACGGGCTCGCACAAGCTCACATGGGCCTCTACGGGCTCGCAGAGGCCTCCTACGGGCT
Source organism: Apteryx mantelli (assembly GCF_036417845.1). Classification (NCBI taxonomy): domain Eukaryota; kingdom Metazoa; phylum Chordata; class Aves; order Apterygiformes; family Apterygidae; genus Apteryx; species Apteryx mantelli. The sequence continues at coordinate 49,724 of NW_027118635.1, read as the reverse complement.
CGTACGGGCTCACACGGGCGCGCACGGGCTCGCACAAGCTTGCACGGGCCTCTACGGGCTCGCAGAGGCCTGCTACGGGCTCGTACGGGCTCGCACGCGCGTGCACGGGCTCGCACAAGCTCGCCCGGGCCTCTACGGGCTCGCAGAGGCCTGCTACGGGCTCGTACGGGCTCGTACGGGCTCGCACGGGCGCGCACGGGCTCGCACAAGCTCGCACGGGCCTCTACGGGCTCGCAGAGGCCTGCTACGGGCTGTTACGGGCTGGTACGGGCTCGCACGGGCGCGCACGGGCTCGCACAAGCTCGCACGGGCCTCTACGGGCTCGCAGAGGCCTCCTACGGGCTTGTACGGGCTCATACGGGCTCGCACGGGCGCGCACGGGCACGCACAAGCTCGCACGGGCCTCTACGGGCTCGCAGTGGCCTCCTACGGGCTCGTACGGGCTCGTACGGGCGCGCACGGGCGCGCACCGGCTCGCACGGGCCTCTACGGGCTCGCAGAGGCCTCCTACGGGCTCGTACGGGCTCGTACGGGCTCGCACGGGCGCGCACGGGCTCGCACAACCTCGCACGGGCCTCTACGGGCTCGCAGAGGCCTCCTACGGGCTCGTACGGGCTCGTACGGGCTCGCACGGGCGCGCACGGGCTCGCAGAGGCCTCCTACGGGCTCGTACGGGCTCGCACGGGCGCGCACAAGCACACACGGGCCTCTACGGGCTCGCGGAGGCCTCCTACGGGCTCGTACGGGCTCGCACGGGCTCGCACGGGCCTCTACGGGCTCGCAGAGGCCTCCTACGGGCTCGTACGGGCTCGTACGGGCTCGCACGGGCGCGCACGGGCTCGCACAAGCTCGCACGGGCCTCTACGGGCTCGCAGAGGCCTCCTACGGGCTCGTACGGGCTCGTACGGGCGCGCACGGGCTCGCACAAGCTCGCACGGGCCTCTACGGGCTCGCAGAGGCCTGCTACGGGCTCGTACGGGCTCGCACGGGCGCGCACGGGCTCGCACAAGCTCGCACGGGCCTCTACGGGCTCGCAGAGGCCTCCTACGGGCTCGTACGGGCTCGTACGGGCGCGCACGGGCTCGCACAAGCTCGCACGGGCCTCTACGGGCTCGCAGAGGCCTGCTATGGGCTCGTACGGGCTCGCACGGAGCGCGCACGGGCTCGCACAAGCTCGCACGGGCCTCTACGGGCTCGCAGAGGCCTCCTACGGGCTCGTACGGGCTTGTACGGGCTCGCACGGGCGCGCACGGGCTCGCACAAGCTCGCACGGGCCTCTACGGGCTCGCAGAGGCCTCCTATGGGCTCGTACGGGCTCGTATGGGCTCGCACGGGCGCGCACGGGCTCGCACAAGCTCGCACGGGCCTCTACGGGGTCGCAGAGGCCTCCTACGGGCTAGTACGGGCTCGTACGGGCTCGCACGGGCGCGCACGGGCTCGCACAAGCTCGCACGGGCCTCTACGGGCTCGCAGAGGCCTCCTACGGGCTCGTACGGGCTCGCACGGGCGCGCACGGGCTCGCACAAGGTCGCACGGGCCTCTACGGGCTCGCAGAGGCCTCCTACGGGCTCGTACGGGCTCACACGGGCGCGCACGGGCTCGCACAAGCTCGCACGGGCCTCTACGGGCTCGCAGAGGCCTCCTATGGGCTCGTACGGGCTCATACGGGCTCGCACGGGAGCGCACGGGCTCGCACAAGCTCGCACGGGCCTCTACGGGCTCGCAGAGGCCTCCTATGGGCTCGTACGGGCTCGTATGGGCTCGCACGGGCGCGCACGGGCTCGCACAAGCTCGCACGGGCCTCTACGGGGTCGCAGAGGCCTCCTACGGGCTAGTACGGGCTCGCACGGGCTCGCACAAGCTCGCACGGGCCTCTACGGTCTGGCGGAGGCCTCCTACGGGCTCGTACGGGCTCGCACGGGCTCGCACGGGCGCGCACGGGCTCGCACAAGCTCGCATGGGCCTCTACGGGCTCGCAGAGGCCTGCTACGGGCTGGTACGGGCTGGTACGGGCTCGCACAGGCGCGCACGGGCTCGCACAAGCTCGCACGGGCCTCTACGGGCTCGCAGAGGCCTCCTACGGGCTCGTACGGGCTCGCATGGGCGCGCACGGGCTCGCACAAGGTCGCACGGGCCTCTACGGGCTCGCAGAGGCCTCTTACGGGCTCGTACGGGCTCACACGGGCGCGCACGGGCTCGCACAAGCTCGCACGGGCCTCTACGGGCTCGCAGAGGCCTGCTACAGGCTCGTACGGGCTCGTATGGGCTCGCACGGGCACGCACGGGCTCGCACAAGCTCACACGGGCCTCTACGGGCTCGCAGAGGCCTCCTACGGGCTCGTACGGGCTCGCACGGGCGCGCACGGGCTCGCACAAGCTCGCACGGGCCTCTACGGGCTCGCAGAGGCCTGCTACGGGCTCGTACGGGCTCGCACGGGCGCGCACAAGCTCGCACGGGCCTCTACGGGCTCGCAGAGGCCTCCTACGGGCTCGTACGGGCTCGTACGGGCTCGCACGGGCGCGCACGGGCTCGCACAAGCTCGCATGGGCCTCTACGGGCTCGCAGAGGCCTCCTACGGGCTCGTACGGGCTCGTACGGGCTCCCACGGGCACGCACGGGCTCGCACAAGCTCCCACGGGCCTCTACGGGCTCGCAGAGGCCTGCTACAGGCTCGTACGGGCTCGTACGGGCTCGCACGGGCGCGCACGGGCTCGCACAATCTCGCACGGGCCTCTACGGGCTCGCAGAGGCCTCCTACGGGCTCGTACGGGCTCGTACGGGCTCGCACGGGCGCGCACGGGCTCGCACAAGCTCGCACGGGCCTCTACGGGCTCGCAGAGGCCTCCTACGGGCTCGTACGGGCTCGCACGGGCGCGTACGGGCTCGCACAAGCTCGCACGGGCCTCTACGGGCTCGCAGAGGCCTGCTACGGGCTGGTACGGGCTGGTACGGGCTCGCACGGGCGCGCACGGGCTCGCACAAGCTCGCACGGGCCTCTACGGGCTCGCAGAGGCCTCCTACGGGCTTGTACGGGCTCATACGGGCTCGCACGGGCGCGCACGGGCACGCACAAGCTCGCACGGGCCTCTACGGGCTCGCAGTGGCCTCCTACGGGCTCGTACGGGCTCCCACGGGCGCGCACGGGCTCGCACAAGCTCGCACGGGCCTCTACGGGCTCGCAGAGGCCTCCTACGGGCTCGTACGGGCTCGCATGGGCGCGCACGGGCTCGCACAAGCTCGCACGGGCCTCTACGGGCTCGCAGAGGCCTCCTACGGGCTCGTACGGGCTCGTACGGGCGCGCACGGGCTCGCACAAGCTCGCACGGGCCTCTACGGGCTCGCAGAGGCCTCCTACGGGCTCGTACGGGCTCGTACGGGCTCGCACGGGCGCGCACGGGCTCGCACAAGCTCGCACGGGCCTCTACGGGCTCGCAGAGGCCTGCTACAGGCTCGTACGGGCTCGTACGGGCTCGCACGGGCGCGCACGGGCTCGCACAAGCTTGCACGGGCCTCTACGGGCTCGCAGAGGCCTCCTACGGGCTCGTACGGGCTCGCATGGGCTCGCACGGGCTCGCACAAGCTCACACGGGCCTCTACGGGCTCGCAGAGGCCTCCTACGGGCTCGTACGGGCTCACACGGGCGCGCACGGGCTCGCACAAGCTCGCACGGGCCTCTACGGGCTCGCAGAGGCCTGCTACGGGCTCGTACGGGCTCGCACGCGCGTGCACGGGCTCGCACAAGCTCGCACGGGCCTCTACGGGCTCGCAGAGGCCTCCTACGGGCTCGTACGGGCTCGTACGGGCTCGCACGGGCTCGCATGGGCTCGCACAAGCTCGCCCGGGCCTCTACGGGCTCGCAGAGGCCTCCTACGGGCTCGTACGGGCTCGTAGGGGCTCGCACGGGCGCGCACGGGCTCGCACAAGCTCGCACGGGCGCGCACGGGCTCGCACAAGCTCGCACGGGCCTCTACGGGCTCGCAGAGGCCTCCTACGGGCTCGTACGGGCTCGCACGGGCGCGTACGGGCTCGCACAAGCTCGCACGGGCCTCTACGGGCTCGCAGAGGCCTGCTACGGGCTGGTACGGGCTGGTACGGGCTCGCACGGGCGCGCACGGGCTCGCACAAGCTCGCACGGGCCTCTACGGGCTCGCAGAGGCCTGCTACGGGCTGGTACGGGCTGGTACGGGCGCGCACGGACTCGCACGGGCCTCTACGGGCTCGCAGAGGCCTCCTACGGGCTCGTACGGGCTCGTACGGGCTCGCACGGGCGCGCACGGGCTCGCACAAGCTCGCACGGGCCTCTACGGGCTCGCAGAGGCCTCCTACGGGCTCGTACGGGCTCGTACGGGCTCGCACGGGCGCGCACGGGCTCGCAGAGGCCTCCTACGGGCTCGTACGGGCTCGCACGGGCGCGCACAAGCACACACGGGCCTCTACGGGCTCGCGGAGGCCTCCTACGGGCTCGTACGGGCTCGCACGGGCTCGCACGGGCCTCTACGGGCTCGCAGAGGCCTCCTACGGGCTCGTACGGGCTCGTACGGGCTCGCACGGGCGCGCACGGGCTCGCACAAGCTCGCACGGGCCTCTACGGGCTCGCAGAGGCCTCCTACGGGCTCGTACGGGCTCGTACGGGCGCGCACGGGCTCGCACAAGCTCGCACGGGCCTCTACGGGCTCGCAGAGGCCTGCTACGGGCTCGTACGGGCTCGCACGGGCGCGCACGGGCTCGCACAAGCTCGCACGGGCCTCTACGGGCTCGCAGAGGCCTCCTACGGGCTCGTACGGGCTTGTACGGGCTCGCACGGGCGCGCACGGGCTCGCACAAGCTCGCACGGGCCTCTACGGGCTCGCAGAGGCCTCCTACGGGCTCGTACGGGCTCGCACGGGCGCGCACGGGCTCGCACAAGCTCGCACGGGCCTCTACGGGCTCGCAGAGGCCTCCTACGGGCTCGTACGGGCTCGTACGGGCGCGCACGGGCTCGCACAAGGTCGCACGGGCCTCTACGGGCTCGCAGAGGCCTGCTATGGGCTCGTACGGGCTCGCACGGGCGCGCACGGGCTCGCACAAGCTCGCACGGGCCTCTACGGGCTCGCAGAGGCCTCCTACGGGCTCGTACGGGCTTGTACGGGCTCGCACGGGCGCGCACGGGCTCGCACAAGCTCGCACGGGCCTCTACGGGCTCGCAGAGGGCTGCTACGGGCTCGTACGGGCTCGTACGGGCTCGCACGGGCGCGCACGGGCTCGCACAAGCTCGCACGGGCCTCTACGGGCTCGCAGAGGCCTCCTACGGGCTCGTACGGGCTCGCACGGGCGCGCACGGGCTCGCACAGGGTCGCACGGGCCTCTACGGGCTCGCAGAGGCCTCCTACGGGCTCGTACGGGCTCACACGGGCGCGCACGGGCTCGCACAAGCTCGCACGGGCCTCTACGGGCTCGCAGAGGCCTCCTATGGGCTCGTACGGGCTCGTACGGGCTCGCACGGGAGCGCACGGGCTCGCACAAGCTCGCACGGGCCTCTACGGGCTCGCAGAGGCCTCCTATGGGCTCGTACGGGCTCGTATGGGCTCGCACGGGCGCGCACGGGCTCGCACAAGCTCGCACGGGCCTCTACGGGGTCGCAGAGGCCTCCTACGGGCTAGTACGGGCTCGCACGGGCTCGCACAAGCTCGCACGGGCCTCTACGGTCTGGCGGAGGCCTCCTACGGGCTCGTACGGGCTCGCACGGGCTCGCACGGGGGCGCACGGGCTCGCACAAGCTCGCACGGGCCTCTACGGGCTCGCAGAGGCCTCCTACGGGCTCGTACGGGCTGGTACGGGCTCGCACAGGCGCGCACGGGCTCGCACAAGCTCGCACGGGCCTCTACGGGCTCGCAGAGGCCTCCTACGGGCTCGTACGGGCTCGCATGGGCGCGCACGGGCTCGCACAAGGTCGCACGGGCCTCTACGGGCTCGCAGAGGCCTCTTACGGGCTCGTACGGGCTCACACGGGCGCGCACGGGCTCGCACAAGCTCGCACGGGCCTCTACGGGCTCGCAGAGGCCTGCTACAGGCTCGTACGGGCTCGTACGGGCTCGCACGGGCACGCACGGGCTCGCACAAGCTCACACGGGCCTCTACGGGCTCGCAGAGGCCTCCTACGGGCTCGTACGGGCTCGCACGGGCGCGCACGGGCTCGCACAAGCTCGCACGGGCCTCTACGGGCTCGCAGAGGCCTGCTACGGGCTCGTACGGGCTCGCACGTGCGCGCACAAGCTCGCACGGGCCTCTACGGGCTCGCAGAGGCCTCCTACGGGCTCGTACGGGCTCGTACGGGCTCGCACGGGCGCGCACGGGCTCGCACAAGCTCGCACGGGCCTCTACGGGCTCGCAGAGCCCTGCTACGGGCTCGTACGGGCTCGCACGGGCGCGCACGGGCTCGCACAAGCTCGCACGGGCCTCTACGGGCTCGCAGAGGCCTGCTACGGGCTCGTACGGGCTCGTACGGGCTCGCACGGGCGCGCACGGGCTCGCACAAGCTCGCACGGGCCTCTACGGGCTCTCAGAGGCCTCCTACGGGCTCGTTCGGGCTTGTATGGGCTCGCACGGGCGCGCACGGGCTCGCACAAGCTCGCACGGGCCTATACGGGCTCGCAGAGGCCTCCTACGGGCTCGTACGGGCTCGTACGGGCTCGCACGGGCGCGCACGGGCTCGCACAAGCTCGCACGGGCCTCTACGGGCTCGCAGAGGCCTCCTACGGGCTGGTACGGGCTCGCACGGGCGCGCACGGGCTCGCACAAGCTCGCACGGGCCTCTACGGGCTCGCAGAGGCCTCCTACGGGCTCGTACGGGCTCGCACGGGCGCGCACGGGCTCGCACAAGGTCGCACGGGCCTCTACGGGCTCGCAGAGGCCTCCTATGGGCTCGTACGGGCTCACACGGGCGCGCACGGGCTCGCACAAGCTCGCACGGGCCTCTACGGGCTCGCAGAGGCCTGCTACAGGCTCGTACGGGCTCGTACGGGCTCGCACAGGAGCGCACGGGCTCGCACAAGCTCGCACGGGCCTCTACGGGCTCGCAGAGGCCTCCTACGGGCTCGTACGGGCTCGTATGGGCTCGCACGGGCGCGCACGGGCTCGCACAAGCTCGCACGGGCCTCTACGGGCTCGCAGAGGCCTCCTACGGGCTAGTACGGGCTCGCACGGGCTCGCACAAGCACACACGGGCCTCTACGGGCTGGTGGAGGCCTCCTACGGGCTTGTACGGGCTCGCACGGGCTCGCACGGGCGCGCACGGGCTCTCACAAGCTCGCACGGGCCTCTACGGGCTCGCAGAGGCCTCCTACGGGCTCGTACGGGCTCGCACGGGCACGCACGGGCTAGCACAAGCTCGCACGGGCCTCTACGGGCTCGCAGAGGGCTGCTACGGGCTCGTACGGGCTCGCACGGGCTCGCATGGGCTCGCACAAGCTCGCACGGGCCTCTACGGGCTTGCAGAGGCCTCCTACGGGCTCGTACGGGCTCGTACGGGCTCGCACGGGCGCGCACGTTCTCGCACAAGCTCGCACGGGCCTCTACGGGCTCGCAGAGGCCTCCTACGGGCTGGTACGGGCTCGCACGGGCGCGCACGGGCTCGCACAAGCTCGCACGGGCCTCTACGGGCTCGCAGAGGCCTCCTACGGGCTCGTACGGGCTCGTACGGGCTCGTACGGGCGCGCATGGGCTCGCACAAGCTCGCACAGGCCTCTACGGGCTCGCAGAGGCCTCCTACGGGCTCGTACGGGCTCGCACGGGCTCGCACGGGCGCGCACAAGCACACACGGGCCTCTACGGGCTCGCGGAGGCCTCCTACGGGCTCGCACGGGCACGCACGGGCTCGCCAAGGCTCGCACGGGCCTCTACGGGCTCGCAGAGGCCTCCTACGGGCTCGTACGGGCTCGTACAGGCTCGCACGGGCGCGCACGGGCTCGCACAAGCTCGCACCGGCCTCTACGGGCTCGCAGAGGCCTCCTACGGGCTCGTACGGGCTCGTACGGGCGCGCACGGGCTCGCACAAGCTCGCACGGGCCTCTACGGGCTCGCAGAGGCCTCCTACGGGCTCGTACGGGCTCGTACGGGCTCGCACGGGCGCGCACGGGCTCGCACAAGCTCGCACGGGCCTCTACGGGCTCGCAGAGGCCTGCTACAGGCTCGTACGGGCTCGTACGGGCTCGCACGGGCGCGCACGGGCTCGCACAAGCTTGCACGGGCCTCTACGGGCTCGCAGAGGCCTCCTACGGGCTCGTACGGGCTCGCATGGGCTCGCACGGGCTCGCACAAGCTCGCACGGGCCTCTACGGGCTCGCAGAGGCCTCCTACGGGCTCGTACGGGCTCACACGGGCGCGCACGGCCTCGCACAAGCTCGCACGGGCCTCTACGGGCTCGCAGAGGCCTGCTACGGGCTCGTACGGGCTCGCACGCGCGTGCACGGGCTCGCACAAGCTCGCACGGGCCTCTACGGGCTCGCAGAGGCCTCCTACGGGCTCGTACGGGCTCGTACGGGCTCGCGCGGGCTCGCATGGGCTCGCACAAGCTCGCACGGGCCTCTACGGGCTCGCAGAGGCCTCCTACGGGCTCGTACGGGCTTGTACGGGCTCGCACGGGCGCGCACGGGCTCGCACAAGCTCGCACGGGCCTCTACGGGCTCGCAGAGGCCTCCTACGGGCTCGTACGGGCTCGCACGGGCGCGTACGGGCTCGCACAAGCTCGCACGGGCCTCTACGGGCTCGCAGAGGCCTGCTACGGGCTGGTACGGGCTGGTGCGGGCTCGCACGGGCGCGCACGGGCTCGCACAAGCTCGCACGGGCCTCTACAGGCTCGCAGAGGCCTCCTACGGGCTTGTACGGGCTCATACGGGCTCGCACGGGCGCGCACGGGCACGCACAAGCTCGCACGGGCCTCTACGGGCTCGCAGTGGCCTCCTACGGGCTCGTACGGGCTCGTACGGGCTCGCACGGGCGCGCACGGGCTCGCACGGGCCTCTACGGGCTCGCAGAGGCCTGCTACGGGCTCATACGGGCTCGTACGGGCTCGCACGGGCGCGCACGGGCTCGCACAAGCTCGCACGGGCCTCTACGGGCTCGCAGAGGCCTCCTACGGGCTCGTACGGGCTCGTACGGGCTCGCACGGGCGCGCACGGGCTCGCACAAGCTCGCACGGGCCTCTACGGGCTCGCAGAGGCCTCCTACGGGCTCGTACGGGTTCGTACGGGCTCGCACGGGCGTGCACGGGCTCGCACAAGCTCGCACGGGCCTCTACGGGCTCGCAGAGGCCTCCTACGGGCTTGTACGGGCTCACACGGGCTCGCACGGGCGCGCACGGGCACGCACAAGCTCGCACGGGCCTCTACGGGCTCGCAGTGGCCTCCTACGGGCTCGTACGGGCTCGTACGGGCTCGCACGGGCGCGCACCGGCTCGCACGGGCCTCTACGGGCTCGCAGAGGCCTCCTACGGGCTCGTATGGGCTCGTACGGGCTCGCACGGGCACGCACGGGCACGCACAAGCTCGCACGGGCCTCTACGGGCTCGCAGAGGCCTCCTACGGGCTCGTACGGGCTCGTACGGGCTCGCACGGGCGCGCACGGGCTCGCACAAGCTCGCACGGGCCTCTACGGGCTCGCAGAGGCCTCCTACGGGCTCGTACGGGCTCGCACGGGCGCGCACAAGCACACACGGGCCTCTACGGGCTCGCGGAGGCCTCCTACGGGCTCGTACGGGCTCGCACGGGCTCGCACGGGCCTCTACGGGCTCGCAGAGGCCTCCTACGGGCTCGTACGGGCTCGTACGGGCTCGCACGGGCGCGCACGGGCTCGCACAAGCTCGCACGGGCCTCTACGGGCTCGCAGAGGCCTCCTACGGGCTCGTACGGGCTCGTACGGGCGCGCACGGGCTCGCACAAGCTCGCACGGGCCTCTACGGGCTCGCAGAGGCCTGCTACGGGCTCGTACGGGCTCGCACGGGCGCGCACGGGCTCGCACAAGCTCGCACGGGCCTCTACGGGCTCGCAGAGGCCTCCTACGGGCTCGTACGGGCTTGTACGGGCTCGCACGGGCGCGCACGGGCTCGCACAAGCTCGCACGGGCCTCTACGGGCTCGCAGAGCCCTGCTACGGGCTCGTACGGGCTCGCACGGGCACGCACGGGCTCGCACAAGCTCGCACGGGCCTCTACGGGCTCGCAGAGGCCTCCTACGGGCTCGTACGGGCTCGTACGGGCGCGCACGGGCTTGCACAAGCTCGCACGGGCCTCTACGGGCTCGCAGAGGCCTGCTATGGGCTCGTACGGGCTCGCACGGGCGCGCACGGGCTCGCACAAGCTCGCACGGGCCTCTACGGGCTCGCAGAGGCCTCCTACGGGCTCGTACGGGCTTGTACGGGCTCGCACGGGCGCGCACGGGCTCGCACAAGCTCGCACGGGACTCTACGGGCTCGCAGAGCCCTGCTACGGGCTCGTACGGGCTCGCACGGGCGCGCACGGGCTCGCACAAGCTCGCACGGGCCTCTACGGGCTCGCAGAGGGCTGCTACGGGCTCGTACGGGCTCGTACGGGCTCGCACGGGAGCGCACGGGCTCGCACAAGCTCGCACGGGCCTCTACGGGCTCGCAGAGGCCTCCTACGGGCTCGTACGGGCTCGTATGGGCTCGCACGGGCGCGCACGGGCTCGCACAAGCTCGCACGGGCCTCTACGGGGTCGCAGAGGCCTCCTACGGGCTAGTACGGGCTCGCACGGGCTCGCACAAGCTCGCACGGGCCTCTACGGTCTGGCGGAGGCCTCCTACGGGCTCGTACGGGCTCGCACGGGCTCGCACGGGGGCGCACGGGCTCGCACAAGCTCGCACGGGCCTCTACGGGCTCGCAGAGGCCTGCTACGGGCTGGTACGGGCTGGTACGGGCTCGCACGGGCGCGCACGGGCTCGCACAAGCTCGCACGGGCCTCTACGGGCTCGCAGAGGCCTCCTACGGGCTCGTACGGGCTCGCATGGGCGCGCACGGGCTCGCACAAGGTCGCACGGGCCTCTACGGGCTCGCAGAGGCCTCTTACGGGCTCGTACGGGCTCACACGGGCGCGCACGGGCTCGCACAAGCTCGCACGGGCCTCTACGGGCTCGCAAAGGCCTGCTACAGGCTCGTACGGGCTCGTACGGGCTCGCACGGGCACGCACGGGCTCGCACAAGCTCGCACGGGCCTCTACGGGCTCGCAGAGGCCTGCTACGGGCTCGTACGGGCTCGCACGGGCGCGCACAAGCTCGCACGGGCCTCTACGGGCTCGCAGAGGCCTCCTACGGGCTCGTACGGGCTCGTACGGGCTCGCACGGGCGCGCACGGGCTCGCACAAGCTCGCACGGGCCTCTACGGGCTCGCAGAGCCCTGCTACGGGCTCGTACGGGCTCGCACGGGCACGCACGGGCTCGCACAAGCTCGCACGGGCCTCTACGGGCTCGCAGAGGCCTCCTACGGGCTCGTACGGGCTCGTACGGGCGCGCACGGGCTTGCACAAGCTCGCACGGGCCTCTACGGGCTCGCAGAGGCCTGCTATGGGCTCGTACGGGCTCGCACGGGCGCGCACGGGCTCGCACAAGCTCGCACGGGCCTCTACGGGCTCGCAGAGGCCTCCTACGGGCTCGTACGGGCTTGTACGGGCTCGCACGGGCGCGCACGGGCTCGCACAAGCTCGCACGGGACTCTACGGGCTCGCAGAGCCCTGCTACGGGCTCGTACGGGCTCGCACGGGCGCGCACGGGCTCGCACAAGCTCGCACGGGCCTCTACGGGCTCGCAGAGGGCTGCTACGGGCTCGTACGGGCTCGTACGGGCTCGCACGGGAGCGCACGGGCTCGCACAAGCTCGCACGGGCCTCTACGGGCTCGCAGAGGCCTCCTATGGGCTCGTACGGGCTCGTATGGGCTCGCACGGGCGCGCACGGGCTCGCACAAGCTCGCACGGGCCTCTACGGGGTCGCAGAGGCCTCCTACGGGCTAGTACGGGCTCGCACGGGCTCGCACAAGCTCGCACGGGCCTCTACGGTCTGGCGGAGGCCTCCTACGGGCTCGTACGGGCTCGCACGGGCTCGCACGGGGGCGCACGGGCTCGCACAAGCTCGCACGGGCCTCTACGGGCTCGCAGAGGCCTGCTACGGGCTGGTACGGGCTGGTACGGGCTCGCACGGGCGCGCACGGGCTCGCACAAGCTCGCACGGGCCTCTACGGGCTCGCAGAGGCCTCCTACGGGCTCGTACGGGCTCGCATGGGCGCGCACGGGCTCGCACAAGGTCGCACGGGCCTCTACAGGCTCGCAGAGCCTCTTACGGGCTCGTACGGGCTCACACGGGCGCGCACGGGCTCGCACAAGCTCGCACGGGCCTCTACGGGCTCGCAAAGGCCTGCTACAGGCTCGTACGGGCTCGTACGGGCTCGCACGGGCACGCACGGGCTCGCACAAGCTCACACGGGCCTCTACGGGCTCGCAGAGGCCTCCTACGGGCTCGTACGGGCTCGCACGGGCGCGCACGGGCTCGCACAAGCTCGCACGGGCCTCTACGGGCTCGCAGAGGCCTGCTACGGGCTCGTACGGGCTCGCACGGGCGCGCACAAGCTCGCACGGGCCTCTACGGGCTCGCAGAGGCCTCCTACGGGCTCGTACGGGCTCGTACGGGCTCGCACGGGCGCGCACGGGCTCGCACAAGCTCGCATGGGCCTCTACGGGCTCGCAGAGGCCTCCTACGGGCTCGTACGGGCTCGTACGGGCTCCCACGGGCACGCACGGGCTCGCACAAGCTCCCACGGGCCTCTACGGGCTCGCAGAGGCCTGCTACAGGCTCGTACGGGCTCGTACGGGCTCGCACGGGCGCGCACGGGCTCGCACAATCTCGCACGGGCCTCTACGGGCTCGCAGAGGCCTCCTACGGGCTCGTACGGGCTCGTACGGGCTCGCACGGGCGCGCACGGGCTCGCACAAGCTCGCACGGGCCTCTACGGGCTCGCAGAGGCCTCCTACGGGCTCGTACGGGCTCGCACGGGCGCGTACGGGCTCGCACAAGCTCGCACGGGCCTCTACGGGCTCGCAGAGGCCTGCTACGGGCTGGTACGGGCTGGTACGGGCTCGCACGGGCGCGCACGGGCTCGCACAAGCTCGCACGGGCCTCTACGGGCTCGCAGAGGCCTCCTACGGGCTTGTACGGGCTCATACGGGCTCGCACGGGCGCGCACGGGCACGCACAAGCTCGCACGGGCCTCTACGGGCTCGCAGTGGCCTCCTACGGGCTCGTACGGGCTCCCACGGGCGCGCACGGGCTCGCACAAGCTCGCACGGGCCTCTACGGGCTCGCAGAGGCCTCCTACGGGCTCGTACGGGCTCGCATGGGCGCGCACGGGCTCGCACAAGCTCGCACGGGCCTCTACGGGCTCGCAGAGGCCTCCTACGGGCTCGTACGGGCTCGTACGGGCGCGCACGGGCTCGCACAAGCTCGCACGGGCCTCTACGGGCTCGCAGAGGCCTCCTACGGGCTCGTACGGGCTCGTACGGGCTCGCACGGGCGCGCACGGGCTCGCACAAGCTCGCACGGGCCTCTACGGGCTCGCAGAGGCCTGCTACAGGCTCGTACGGGCTCGTACGGGCTCGCACGGGCGCGCACGGGCTCGCACAAGCTTGCACGGGCCTCTACGGGCTCGCAGAGGCCTCCTACGGGCTCGTACGGGCTCGCATGGGCTCGCACGGGCTCGCACAAGCTCACACGGGCCTCTACGGGCTCGCAGAGGCCTCCTACGGGCTCGTACGGGCTCACACGGGCGCGCACGGGCTCGCACAAGCTCGCACGGGCCTCTACGGGCTCGCAGAGGCCTGCTACGGGCTCGTACGGGCTCGCACGCGCGTGCACGGGCTCGCACAAGCTCGCACGGGCCTCTACGGGCTCGCAGAGGCCTCCTACGGGCTCGTACGGGCTCGTACGGGCTCGCACGGGCTCGCATGGGCTCGCACAAGCTCGCCCGGGCCTCTACGGGCTCGCAGAGGCCTCCTACGGGCTCGTACGGGCTCGTAGGGGCTCGCACGGGCGCGCACGGGCTCGCACAAGCTCGCACGGGCGCGCACGGGCTCGCACAAGCTCGCACGGGCCTCTACGGGCTCGCAGAGGCCTCCTACGGGCTCGTACGGGCTCGCACGGGCGCGTACGGGCTCGCACAAGCTCGCACGGGCCTCTACGGGCTCGCAGAGGCCTGCTACGGGCTGGTACGGGCTGGTACGGGCTCGCACGGGCGCGCACGGGCTCGCACAAGCTCGCACGGGCCTCTACGGGCTCGCAGAGGCCTGCTACGGGCTGGTACGGGCTGGTACGGGCGCGCACGGGCTCGCACGGGCCTCTACGGGCTCGCAGAGGCCTCCTACGGGCTCGTACGGGCTCGTACGGGCTCGCACGGGCGCGCACGGGCTCGCACAAGCTCGCACGGGCCTCTACGGGCTCGCAGAGGCCTCCTACGGGCTCGTACGGGCTCGTACGGGCTCGCACGGGCGCGCACGGGCTCGCAGAGGCCTCCTACGGGCTCGTACGGGCTCGCACGGGCGCGCACAAGCACACACGGGCCTCTACGGGCTCGCGGAGGCCTCCTACGGGCTCGTACGGGCTCGCACGGGCTCGCACGGGCCTCTACGGGCTCGCAGAGGCCTCCTACGGGCTCGTACGGGCTCGTACGGGCTCGCACGGGCGCGCACGGGCTCGCACAAGCTCGCACGGGCCTCTACGGGCTCGCAGAGGCCTCCTACGGGCTCGTACGGGCTCGTACGGGCGCGCACGGGCTCGCACAAGCTCGCACGGGCCTCTACGGGCTCGCAGAGGCCTGCTACGGGCTCGTACGGGCTCGCACGGGCGCGCACGGGCTCGCACAAGCTCGCACGGGCCTCTACGGGCTCGCAGAGGCCTCCTACGGGCTCGTACGGGCTTGTACGGGCTCGCACGGGCGCGCACGGGCTCGCACAAGCTCGCACGGGCCTCTACGGGCTCGCAGAGGCCTCCTACGGGCTCGTACGGGCTCGCACGGGCGCGCACGGGCTCGCACAAGCTCGCACGGGCCTCTACGGGCTCGCAGAGGCCTCCTACGGGCTCGTACGGGCTCGTACGGGCGCGCACGGGCTCGCACAAGGTCGCACGGGCCTCTACGGGCTCGCAGAGGCCTGCTATGGGCTCGTACGGGCTCGCACGGGCGCGCACGGGCTCGCACAAGCTCGCACGGGCCTCTACGGGCTCGCAGAGGCCTCCTACGGGCTCGTACGGGCTTGTACGGGCTCGCACGGGCGCGCACGGGCTCGCACAAGCTCGCACGGGCCTCTACGGGCTCGCAGAGGGCTGCTACGGGCTCGTACGGGCTCGTACGGGCTCGCACGGGCGCGCACGGGCTCGCACAAGCTCGCACGGGCCTCTACGGGCTCGCAGAGGCCTCCTACGGGCTCGTACGGGCTCGCACGGGCGCGCACGGGCTCGCACAGGGTCGCACGGGCCTCTACGGGCTCGCAGAGGCCTCCTACGGGCTCGTACGGGCTCACACGGGCGCGCACGGGCTCGCACAAGCTCGCACGGGCCTCTACGGGCTCGCAGAGGCCTCCTATGGGCTCGTACGGGCTCGTATGGGCTCGCACGGGCGCGCACGGGCTCGCACAAGCTCGCACGGGCCTCTACGGGGTCGCAGAGGCCTCCTACGGGCTAGTACGGGCTCGCACGGGCTCGCACAAGCTCGCACGGGCCTCTACGGTCTGGCGGAGGCCTCCTACGGGCTCGTACGGGCTCGCACGGGCTCGCACGGGGGCGCACGGGCTCGCACAAGCTCGCACGGGCCTCTACGGGCTCGCAGAGGCCTCCTACGGGCTCGTACGGGCTGGTACGGGCTCGCACAGGCGCGCACGGGCTCGCACAAGCTCGCACGGGCCTCTACGGGCTCGCAGAGGCCTCCTACGGGCTCGTACGGGCTCGCATGGGCGCGCACGGGCTCGCACAAGGTCGCACGGGCCTCTACGGGCTCGCAGAGGCCTCTTACGGGCTCGTACGGGCTCACACGGGCGCGCACGGGCTCGCACAAGCTCGCACGGGCCTCTACGGGCTCGCAGAGGCCTGCTACAGGCTCGTACGGGCTCGTACGGGCTCGCACGGGCACGCACGGGCTCGCACAAGCTCACACGGGCCTCTACGGGCTCGCAGAGGCCTCCTACGGGCTCGTACGGGCTCGCACGGGCGCGCACGGGCTCGCACAAGCTCGCACGGGCCTCTACGGGCTCGCAGAGGCCTGCTACGGGCTCGTACGGGCTCGCACGTGCGCGCACAAGCTCGCACGGGCCTCTACGGGCTCGCAGAGGCCTCCTACGGGCTCGTACGGGCTCGTACGGGCTCGCACGGGCGCGCACGGGCTCGCACAAGCTCGCACGGGCCTCTACGGGCTCGCAGAGCCCTGCTACGGGCTCGTACGGGCTCGCACGGGCGCGCACGGGCTCGCACAAGCTCGCACGGGCCTCTACGGGCTCGCAGAGGCCTGCTACGGGCTCGTACGGGCTCGTACGGGCTCGCACGGGCGCGCACGGGCTCGCACAAGCTCGCACGGGCCTCTACGGGCTCTCAGAGGCCTCCTACGGGCTCGTTCGGGCTTGTATGGGCTCGCACGGGCGCGCACGGGCTCGCACAAGCTCGCACGGGCCTATACGGGCTCGCAGAGGCCTCCTACGGGCTCGTACGGGCTCGTACGGGCTCGCACGGGCGCGCACGGGCTCGCACAAGCTCGCACGGGCCTCTACGGGCTCGCAGAGGCCTCCTACGGGCTGGTACGGGCTCGCACGGGCGCGCACGGGCTCGCACAAGCTCGCACGGGCCTCTACGGGCTCGCAGAGGCCTCCTACGGGCTCGTACGGGCTCGCACGGGCGCGCACGGGCTCGCACAAGGTCGCACGGGCCTCTACGGGCTCGCAGAGGCCTCCTACGGGCTCGTACGGGCTCACACGGGCGCGCACGGGCTCGCACAAGCTCGCACGGGCCTCTACGGGCTCGCAGAGGCCTGCTACAGGCTCGTACGGGCTCGTACGGGCTCGCACAGGAGCGCACGGGCTCGCACAAGCTCGCACGGGCCTCTACGGGCTCGCAGAGGCCTCCTACGGGCTCGTACGGGCTCGTATGGGCTCGCACGGGCGCGCACGGGCTCGCACAAGCTCGCACGGGCCTCTACGGGCTCGCAGAGGCCTCCTACGGGCTAGTACGGGCTCGCACGGGCTCGCACAAGCACACACGGGCCTCTACGGGCTGGCGGAGGCCTCCTACGGGCTTGTACGGGCTCGCACGGGCTCGCACGGGCGCGCACGGGCTCTCACAAGCTCGCACGGGCCTCTACGGGCTCGCAGAGGCCTCCTACGGGCTCGTACGGGCTCGCACGGGCACGCACGGGCTAGCACAAGCTCGCACGGGCCTCTACGGGCTCGCAGAGGGCTGCTACGGGCTCGTACGGGCTCGCACGGGCTCGCATGGGCTCGCACAAGCTCGCACGGGCCTCTACGGGCTCGCAGAGGCCTCCTACGGGCTCGTACGGGCTCGTACGGGCTCGCACGGGCGCGCACGGGCTCGCACAAGCTCGCACGGGCCTCTACGGGCTCGCAGAGGCCTCCTACGGGCTCGTACGGGCTCGCACGGGCGCGTACGGGCTCGCACAAGCTCGCACGGGCCTCTACGGGCTCGCAGAGGCCTGCTACGGGCTGGTACGGGCTGGTACGGGCTCGCACGGGCACGCACGGGCTCGCACAAGCTCGCACGGGCCTCTACGGGCTCGCAGAGGCCTCCTACGGGCTTGTACGGGCTCATACGGGCTCGCACGGGCGCGCACGGGCTCGCACAAGCTTGCACGGGCCTCTACGGGCTCGCAGAGGCCTCCTACGGGCTTGTACGGGCTCGCACGGGCGCGCACGGGCTCGCACAAGCTCGCACGGGCCTCTATGGGCTCGCAGAGCCCTGCTACGGGCTCGTACGGGCTCGCACGGGCGCGCACGGGCTCGCACAAGCTCGCACGGGCCTCTACGGGCTCGCAGAGGGCTGCTACGGGCTCGTACGGGCTCGTACGGGCTCGCACGGGCGCGCACGGGCTCGCACAAGCTCGCACGGGCCTCTACGGGCTCGCAGAGGCCTCCTACGGGCTCGTACGGGCTCGCACGGGCACGCACGGGCTCGCACAAGGTCGCACGGGCCTCTACGGGCTCGCAGAGGCCTCCTACGGGCTCGTACGGGCTCACACGGGCGCGCACGGGCTCGCACAAGCTCGCACGGGCCTCTACGGGCTCGCAGAGGCCTCCTATGGGCTCGTACGGGCTCGTACGGGCTCGCACGGGAGCGCACGGGCTCGCACAAGCTCGCACGGGCCTCTACGGGGTCGCAGAGGCCTCCTACGGGCTAGTACGGGCTCGCACGGGCTCGCACAAGCTCGCACGGGCCTCTACGGTCTGGCGGAGGCCTCCTACGGGCTCGTACGGGCTCGCATGGGCTCGCACGGGGGCGCACGGGCTCGCACAAGCTCGCACGGGCCTCTACGGGCTCGCAGAGGCCTGCTACGGGCTGGTACGGGCTGGTACGGGCTCGCACGGGCGCGCACGGGCTCGCACAAGCTCGCACGGGCCTCTACGGGCTCGCAGAGGCCTCCTACGGGCTCGTACGGGCTCGCATGGGCGCGCACGGGCTCGCACAAGGTCGCACGGGCCTCTACGGGCTCGCAGAGGCCTCCTACGGGCTCGTACGGGCTCGCACGGGCGCGCACGGGCTCGCACAAGCTCGCACGGGCCTCTACGGGCTCGCAGAGGCCTGCTACGGGCTCGTACAGGCTCGCACGCGCGTGCACGGGCTCGCACAAGCTCGCACGGGCCTCTACGGGCTCGCAGAGGCCTCCTACGGGCTCGTACGGGCTCGTACGGGCTCGCACGGGCTCGCATGGGCTCGCACAAGCTCGCACGGGCCTCTACGGGCTCGCAGAGGCCTCCTACGGGCTCGTACGGGCTCGTACGGGCTCGCACGGGCGCGCACGGGCTCGCACAAGCTCGCACGGGCCTCTACGGGCTCGCAGAGGCCTCCTACGGGCTCGTACGGGCTCGCACGGGCGCGTACGGGCTCGCACAAGCTCGCACGGGCCTCTACGGGCTCGCAGAGGCCTGCTACGGGCTGGTACGGGTTGGTACGGGCTCGCACAGGCGCGCACGGGCTCGCACAAGCACACACGGGCCTCTACGGGCTCGCAGAGGCCTCCTACGGGCTTGTACGGGCTCATACGGGCTCGCACGGGCGCGCACGGGCACGCACAAGCTCGCACGGGCCTCTACGGGCTCGCAGTGGCCTCCTACGGGCTCGTACGGGCTCGTACGGGCTCGCACGGGCGCGCACGGGCTCGCACGGGCCTCTACGGGCTCGCAGAGGCCTCCTACGGGCTCGTACGGGCTCGTACGGGCTCGCACGGGCGCGCACGGGCTCGCACAAGCTCGCACGGGCCTCTACGGGCTCGCAGAGGCCTCCTACGGGCTCGTACGGGCTCGTACGGGCTCGCACGGGCGCGCACGGGCTCGCACAAGCTCGCACGGGCCTCTACGGGCTCGCAGAGGCCTCCTACGGGCTCGTACGGGCTCGTACGGGCTCGCACGGGCGCGCACGGGCTCGCACAAGCTCGCACGGGCCTCTACGGGCTCGCAGAGGCCTCCTACGGGCTTGTACGGGCTCATACGGGCTCGCACGGGCGCGCACGGGCACGCACAAGCTCGCACGGGCCTCTACGGGCTCGCAGTGGCCTCCTACGGGCTCGTACGGGCTCGCATGGGCTCGCACGGGCGCGCACAAGCACACACGGGCCTCTACGGGCTCGCAGAGGCCTCCTACGGGCTCGTACGGGCTCGTATGGGCTCGCACGGGCGCGCACGGGCTCGCACAAGCTCGCACGGGCCTCTACGGGCTCGCAGAGGCCTGCTACGGGCTGGTACGGGCTGGTACGGGCTCGCACGGGCGCGCACTGGCTCGCACAAGCTCGCACGGGCCTCTACGGGCTCGCAGAGGCCTCCTACGGGCTCGTACGGGCTCGCATGGGTGCGCACGGGCTCGCACAAGGTCGCACGGGCCTCTACGGGCTTGCAGAGGCCTGCTACGGGCTCGTACGGGCTCGTACGGGCTCGCACAGGAGCGCACGGGCTCGCACAAGCTCGCACGGGCCTCTACGGGCTCGCAGAGGCCTCCTACGGGCTCGTACGGGCTCGTACGGGCTCGCACGGGCGCGCACAAGCTCGCACGGGCCTCTACGGGCTCGCAGAGGCCTCCTACGGGCTCGTACGGGCTCGTACGGGCTCGTACGGGCGCGCATGGGCTCGCACAAGCTCGCACAGGCCTCTACGGGCTCGCAGAGGCCTGCTACGGGCTCGTACGGGCTCGCACGGGCACGCACGGGCTCGCACAAGCTCGCACGGGCCTCTACGGGCTCGCAGAGGCCTCCTACGGGCTCGTACGGGCTCGTACGGGCTCGCACGGGCGCGCACGGGCTCGCACAAGCTCGCACGGGCCTCTACGGGCTCGCAGAGGCCTCCTACGGGCTCGTACGGGCTCGTACGGGCGCGCACGGGCTCGCACAAGCTCGCACGGGCCTCTACGGGCTCGCAGAGGCCTCCTACGGGCTCGTACGGGCTCGTACGGGCTCGCACGGGTGCGCACGGGCTCGCACAAGCTCGCACGGGCCTCTACGGGCTCGCAGAGGCCTCCTACGGGCTCGTACGGGCTCGCATGGGCGCGCACGGGCTCGCACAAGGTCGCACGGGCCTCTACGGGCTCGCAGAGGCCTCCTACGGGCTCGTACGGGCTCACACGGGCGCGCACGGGCTCGCACAAGCTCGCACGGGCCTCTACGGGCTCGCAGAGGCCTGCTACAGGCTCGTACGGGCTCGTACGGGCTCGTACGGGCGCGCATGGGCTCGCACAAGCTCGCACAGGCCTCTACGGGCTCGCAGAGGCCTCCTACGGGCTCGTACGGGCTCGTACAAGCTCGCACGGGCGCGCACGGGCTCGCACAAGCTCGCACGGGCCTCTACGGGCTCGCAGAGCCCTGCTACGGGCTCGTACGGGCTCGCACGGGCGCGCACGGGCTCGCACAAGCTCGCACGGGCCTCTACGGGCTCGCAGAGGCCTCCTACGGGCTCGTACGGGCTCGTACGGGCTCGCACGGGCGCGCACGGGCTCGCACAAGCTCGCACGGGCCTCTACGGGCTCGCAGAGGCCTCCTACGGGCTCGTACGGGCTCGCACGGGCGCGCACAAGCACACACGGGCCTCTACGGGCTGGCGGAGGCCTCCTACGGGCTCGTACGGGCTCGCACGGGCTCGCACGGGCACGCACGGGCTCGCCCAAGCTCGCACGGGCCTCTACGGGCTCGCAGAGGCCTCCTACGGGCTCGTACGGGCTAGTACGGGCTCGCACGGGCGCGCACGGGCTCGCACAAGCTCGCACCGGCCTCTACGGGCTCGCAGAGGCCTCCTACGGGCTCGTACGGGCTCGCACGGGCGCGCACGGGCTCGCACAATCTCGCACGGGCCTCTACGGGCTCGCAGAGGCCTCCTACGGGCTTGGGCTCGTACGGGCTCGCACGGGCGCGCACGGGCTCGCACAAGCTCGCACGGGCCTCTACGGGCTCGCAGAGGCCTCCTACGGGCTCGTACGGGCTCGCACGGGCGCGTACGGGCTCGCACAAGCTCGCACGGGCCTCTACGGGCTCGCAGAGGCCTGCTACGGGCTGGTACGGGCTGGTACGGGCTCGCACGGTGTGCGCACGGGCTCGCACAAGCTCGCACGGGCCTCTACGGGCTCGCAGAGGCCTCCTACGGGCTTGTACGGGCTCATACGGGCTCGCACAGGGCGCGCACGGGCACGCACAAGCTCGCACGGGCCTCTACGGGCTCGCAGTGGCCTCCTACGGGCTCGTACGGGCTCGTACGGGCTCGCGCGGCGCGCGCACGGGCTCGCACGGGCCTCTACGGGCTCGCAGAGGCCTCCTACGGGCTCATACGGGCTCGTACGGGCTCCCACGGGCGCGCACGGGCTCGCACAAGCTCGCACGGGCCTCTACGGGCTCGCAGAGGCCTCCTACGGGCTCGTACGGGCTCGCACGGGCGCGCACGGGCTCGCACAAGGTCGCACGGGCCCTCTACGGGCTCGCAGAGGCCTCCTACGGGCTCGTACGGGCTCACACGGGCGCGCACGGGCTCGCACAAGCTCGCACGGGCCTCTACGGGCTCGCAGAGGCCTCCTATGGGCTCGTACGGGCTCGTACGGGCTCGCACGGGAGCGCACGGGCTCGCACAAGCTCGCACGGGCCTCTACGGGCTCGCAGAGGCCTCCTACGGGCTCGTACGGGCTCGCATGGGCTCGCACAAGCACACACGGGCCTCTACGGGCTGGCGGAGGCCTCCTACGGGCTCGTACGGGCTCGCATGGGCGCGCACGGGCTCGCACAAGGTCGCACGGGCCTCTACGGGCTCGCAGAGGCCTGCTACAGGCTCGTACGGGCTCGCACGGGCGCGCACGGGCTCGCACAAGCTCGCACGGGCCTCTACGGGCTCGCAGAGGCCTCCTACGGGCTCGTACGGGCTCGCATGGGCTCGCACGGGCTCGCACAAGCTCACACGGGCCTCTACGGGCTCGCAGAGGCCTCCTACGGGCTCGTACGGGCTCACACGGGCGCGCACGGGCTCGCACAAGCTCGCACGGGCCTCTACGGGCTCGCAGAGGCCTGCTAC
The DNA here is from genome assembly GCF_036417845.1 of Apteryx mantelli. Classification (NCBI taxonomy): domain Eukaryota; kingdom Metazoa; phylum Chordata; class Aves; order Apterygiformes; family Apterygidae; genus Apteryx; species Apteryx mantelli. The sequence goes on along the minus strand of NW_027118635.1, from coordinate 26,950 downwards.
GGGCTCGTACGGGCTCGCACGGGCGCGCACGGGCTCGCACAAGCTCGCACGGGCCTCTACGGGCTCGCAGAGGCCTCCTACGGGCTCGTACGGGCTCGTACGGGCTCGCACGGGCGCGCACGGGCTCGCACAAGCTCGCACGGGCCTCTACGGGCTCGCAGAGGCCTCCTACGGGCTCGCACGGGCTGGTACGGGCTCGCACGGGCACGCACGGGCCTCTACGGGCTCGCAGAGGCCTGCTACGGGCTGGTACGGGCTGGTACGGGCTCGCACGGGCGCGCACGGGCTCGCACAAGCTCGCACGGGCCTCTACGGGCTCGCAGAGGCCTGCTACAGGCTCGTACGGGCTCGCACGGGCGCGCACGGGCTCGCACAAGCTCGCACGGGCCTCTACGGGCTCGCAGAGGCCTGCTACAGGCTCGTACGGGCTCGCACGGGCGCGCACGGGCTCGCACAAGGTCGCACGGGCCTCTACGGGCTCGCAGAGGCCTGCTACGGGCTCGTACGGGCTCGCACGCGCGCGCACGGGGCTCGCACAAGCTCGCACGGGCCTCTACGGGCTCGCAGAGGCCTCCTACGGGCTCGTACGGGCTCGCACGGGCGCGTACGGGCTCGCACAAGCTAGCACGGGCCTCTACGGGCTCGCAGAGGCCTCCTACGGGCTCGTACGGGCTCACACGGGCGCGCACGGGCTCGCACAAGCTCGCACGGGCCTCTACGGGCTCGCAGAGGCCTGCTACAGGCTCGTACGGGCTCGTATGGGCTCGCACGGGCGCGCACGGGCTCGCACAAGCTCACACGGGCCTCTACGGGCTCGCAGAGGCCTCCTACGGGCTCGTACGGGCTCGTACGGGCTCCCACGGGCGCGCACGGGCTCGCACAAGCTCACACGGGCCTCTACGGGCTCGCAGAGGCCTCCTACGGGCTCGTACGGGCTCGTACGGGCTCGCACGGGCGCGCACGGGCTCGCACAAGCTCGCACGGGCCTCTACGGGCTCGCAGAGGCCTCCTACGGGCTCGTACGGGCTCGTACGGGCGCGCATGGGCTCGCACAAGCTCGCACAGGCCTCTACGGGCTCGCAGAGGCCTCCTACGGGCTCGTACGGGCTCGTACAAGCTCGCACAGGCCTGTACGGGCTCGCACAAGCTCGCACGGGCCTCTACGGGCTCGCAGAGGCCTCCTACGGGCTCGTACGGGCTCGTACGGGCTCGCACGGGCGCGCACGGGCTCGCACAAGCTCGCACGGGCCTCTACGGGCTCGCAGAGCCCTGCTACGGGCTCGTACGGGCTCGCACGGGCGCGCACGGGCTCGCACAAGCTCGCACGGGCCTCTACGGGCTCGCAGAGGCCTCCTACGGGCTCGTACGGGCTCGTACGGGCGCGCACGGGCTCGCACAAGCTCGCACGGGCCTCTACGGGCTCGCAGAGGCCTCCTACGGGCTCGTACGGGCTCGTATGGGCTCGCACGGGCGCGCACGGGCTCGCACAAGCTCGCACGGGCCTCTACGGGCTCGCAGAGGCCTCCTACGGGCTCGTACGGGCTCGCACGGGCGCGCACGGGCTCGCACAAGCTCGCACGGGCCTCTACGGGCTCGCAGAGGCCTCCTACGGGCTCGTACGGGCTCGTATGGGCTCGCACGGGCGCGCACGGGCTCGCACAAGCTCGCACGGGCCTCTACGGGCTTGCAGAGGCCTCCTACGGGCTCGTACGGGCTCGTACGGGCGCGCACGGGCTCGCACAAGCTCGCACGGGCCTCTACGGGCTCGCAGAGGCCTCCTACGGGCTCGTACGGGCTCGTACGGGCTCGCACGGGCACGCACGGGCTCGCACAAGCTCGCACGGGCCTCTACGGGCTCGCAGAGCCCTGCTACGGGCTCGTACGGGCTCGCACGGGCGCGCACGGGCTCGCACAAGCTCGCACGGGCCTCTACGGGCTCGCAGAGGCCTGCTACGGGCTCGTACGGGCTCGTACGGGCTCATACGGGCTCGCACGGGCGCGCACGGGCTCGCACAAGCTCGCACGGGCCTCTACGGGCTCGCAGAGGCCTCCTACGGGCTCGTACGGGCTCGTACGGGCTCGCATGGGCGCGCACGGGCTCGCACAAGCTCGCACGGGCCTCTACGGGCTCGCAGAGGCCTGCTACGGGCTGGTACGGGCTGGTACGGGCTCGCACGGGCGCGCACGGGCTCGCACAAGCTCGCACGGGCCTCTACGGGCTCGCAGAGGCCTCCTACGGGCTCGTACGGGCTCGCATGGGCGCGCACGGGCTCGCACAACCTCGCACAGGCCTCTACGGGCTCGCAGAGGCCTGCTACGGGCTCGTACGGGCTCGTACAAGCTCGCACAGGCCTGTACGGGCTCGCACAAGCTCGCACGGGCCTCTACGGGCTCGCAGAGGCCTCCTACAGGCTCGTACGGGCTCGTACGGGCTCGCACGGGCGCGCACGGGCTCGCACAAGCTCGCACGGGCCTCTACGGGCTCGCAGAGCCCTGCTACGGGCTCGTACGGGCTCGCACGGGCGCGCACGGGCTCGCACAAGCTCGCACGGGCCTCTACGGGCTCGCAGAGGCCTCCTACGGGCTCGTACGGGCTCGTACGGGCGCGCACGGTCTCGCACAAGCTCGCACGGGCCTCTACGGGCTCGCAGAGGCCTGCTACGGGCTCGTACGGGCTCGTACGGGCTCGCACGGGCGCGCACGGGCTCGCACAAGCTCGCACGGGCCTCTACGGGCTCGCAGAGGCATCCTACGGGCTCGTACGGGCTCGCACGGGCACGCACGGGCTCGCACAAGCTCGCACGGGCCTCTACGGGCTCGCAGAGGCCTGCTACGGGCTCGTACGGGCTCGTACGGGCTCGCACGGGCACGCACGGGCTCGCACAAGCTCGCACGGGCCTCTACGGGCTCGCAGAGGCCTGCTACGGGCTCGTACGGGCTCGTACGGGCTCGCACGGGCGCGCACGGGCTCTCACAAGCCCGCACCGGCCTCTACGGGCTCGCAGAGGCCTCCTACGGGCTCGTACGGGCTCGTACGGGCGCGCACGGGCTCGCACAAGCTCGCACGGGCCTCTACGGGCTCGCAGAGGCCTCCTACGGGCTCGTACGGGCTCGTACGGGCTCCCACGGGCACGCACGGGCTCGCACAAGCTCCCACGGGCCTCTACGGGCTCGCAGAGGCCTCCTACGGGCTCGTACGAGCTCGCACGGGCGCGCACGGTCTTGCACAAGCTCGCACGGGCCTCTACGGGCTCGCAGAGGCCTCCTACGGGCTCGTACGGGCTCGTACGGGCTCGCACGGGCGCGCACGGGCTCGCACAAGCTCGCACGGGCCTCTACGGGCTCGCAGAGGCCTCCTACGGGCTCGTACGGGCTCGTACGGGCTCGCACGGGCGCGCACGGGCTCGCACAAGCTCGCACGGGCCTCTACGGGCTCGCAGAGGCCTGCTACAGGCTCGTACGGGCTCGTACGGGCTCGCACGGGCGCGCACGGGCTCGCACAAGCTCGCACGGGCCTCTACGGGCTCGCAGAGGCCTGCTACAGGCTCGTACGGGCTCGTACGGGCTCGCACGGGCGCGCACGGGCTCGCACAAGCTCGCACGGGCCTCTACGGGCTCGCAGAGGCCTGCTACGGGCTCGTACGGGCTCGTACGTGCTCGCACGGGCGCGCACGGGCTCGCACAAGCTCGCACGGGCCTCTACGGGCTCGCAGAGGACTGCTACGGGCTCGTACGGGCTCGTACGGGCTCGTACGGGCTCGCACGGGCGCGCACGGGCTCGCACAAGCTCGCACGGGCCTCTACGGGCTCGCAGAGGCCTCCTACGGGCTCGTACGGGCTCATACGGGCTCGCAGAGGCCTCCTACGGGCTCGCACAAGCTCGCACGGGCCTCTACGGGCTCGCAGAGCCCTGCTACAGGCTCGTACGGGCTCGCACGGGCGCGCACGGGCTCGCACAAGCTCGCACGGGCCTCTACGGGCTCGCAGAGGCCTGCTACGGGCTCGTACGGGCTCGTACGGGCTCGCACGGGCGCGCACGGGCTCGCACAAGCTCGCACGGGCCTCTACGGGCTCGCAGAGGCCTCCTACGGGCTCGTACGGGCTCGTACGGGCGCGCACGGGCTCGCACAAGCTCGCACGGGCCTCTACGGGCTCGCAGAGGCCTCCTACGGGCTCGTACGGGCTCGTACGGGCTCGCACGGGCACGCACGGGCTCTCACAAGCTCGCATGGGCCTCTACGGGCTCGCAGAGCCCTGCTACGGGCTCGTACGGGCTCGCACGGGCGCGCAGGGGCTCGCACAAGCTCGCACGGGCCTCTACGGGCTCGCAGAGGCCTCCTACGGGCTCGTACGGGCTCGTACGGGCTCGCACGGGCACGCACGTGCTCGCACAAGCTTGCACGGGCCTCTACGGGCTCGCAGAGGCCTCCTACGGGCTCGTACGGGCTCGCACGGGCTCGCACGGGCTCGCACAAGGTCGCACGGGCCTCTACGGGCTCGCAGAGGCCTCCTACGGGCTCGTACGGGCTAGTACGGGCTCGCACGGGCTCGCACAAGCACACACGGGCCTCTACGGGCTCGCGGAGGCCTCCTACGGGCTCGTACGGGCTCGCACGGGCTCGCACGGGCGCGCACGGGCTCGCACAAGCTCGCACGGGCCTCTACGGGCTCGCAGAGGCCTGCTACGGGCTCCTACGGGCTCGTACGGGCTCGCACGGGCACGCACGGGCTCGCACAAGCTCGCACGGGCCTCTACGGGCTCGCAGAGGCCTCCTACGGGCTCGTACGGACTCACACGGGCGCGCACGGGCTCGCACAAGCTCGCACGGGCCTCTACGGGCTCGCAGAGGCCTGCTACGGGCTCGTACGGGCTCGTACGGGCTCGCACGGGCACGCACGTGCTCGCACAAGCTTGCACGGGCCTCTACGGGCTCGCAGAGGCCTCCTACGGGCTTGTACGGGCTCGCACGGGCTCGCACGGGCTCGCACAAGGTCGCACGGGCCTCTACGGGCTCGCAGAGGCCTCCTACGGGCTCGTACGGGCTCGTACGGGCTCGCACGGGCACGCACGGGCTCTCACAAGCTCGCACGGGCCTCTACGGGCTCGCAGAGCCCTGCTACGGGCTCGTACGGGCTCGCACGGGCGCGCACGGGCTCGCACAAGCTCGCACGGGCCTCTACGGGCTCGCAGAGGCCTGCTACGGGCTCGTACGGGCTCGTACGGGCTCGCACGGGCGCGCACGGGCTCGCACAAGCTCGCACGGGCCTCTACGGGCTCGCAGAGGCCTCCTACGGGCTCGTACGGGCTCGTACGGGCTCGCACGGGCACGCACGGGCTAGCACAAGCTCGCACGGGCCTCTACGGGCTCGCAGAGGCCTCCTATGGGCTCGTACGGGCTCGTACGGGCTCGTACGGGCTCGCAGAGGCCTCCTACGGGCTCGCACAAGCTCGCACGGGCCTCTACGGGCTCGCAGAGGCCTGCTACAGGCTCGTACGGGCTCGCACGGGCGCGCACGGGCTCGCACAAGCTCGCACGGGCCTCTACGGGCTCGCAGAGGCCTGCTACGGGCTCGTACGGGCTCGTACGGGCTCGCACGGGCGCGCACGGCCTCGCACAAGCTCGCACGGGCCTCTACGGGCTTGCAGAGGCCTCCTACGGGCTCGTACGGGCTCGTACGGGCGCGCACGGGCTCGCACAAGCTCGCACGGGCCTCTACGGGCTCGCAGAGGCCTCCTACGGGCTCGTACGGGCTCGTACGGGCTCGCACGGGCACGCACGGGCTCGCACAAGCTCGCACGGGCCTCTACGGGCTCGCAGAGGCCTCCTACGGGCTCGTACGGACTCACACGGGCGCGCACGGGCTCGCACAAGCTCGCACGGGCCTCTACGGGCTCGCAGAGGCCTGCTACGGGCTGGTACGGGCTGGTACGGGCTCGCACAGGCGCGCACGGGCTCGCACAAGCTCGCACGGGCCTCTACGGGCTCGCAGAGGCCTCCTACGGGCTTGTACGGGCTCATACGGGCTCGCACGGGCACGCACGGGCACGCACAAGCTCGCACGGGCCTCTACGGGCTCGCAGTGGCCTCCTACGGGCTCGTACGGGCTCGTACGGGCTCGCACGGGCGCGCACGGGCTCGCACGGGCCTCTACGGGCTCGCAGAGGCCTCCTACGGGCTCGTACGGGCTCGTACGGGCTCGCACGGGCGCGCACGGGCTCGCACAAGCTCGCACGGGCCTCTACGGGCTCGCAGAGGCCTCCTACGGGCTCGTACGGGCTCGTACGGGCTCGCACGGGCGCGCACGGGCTCGCACAAGCTCGCACGGGCCTCTACGGGCTCGCAGAGGCCTCCTACGGGCTCGTACGGGCTCGTACGGGCTCGCACGGGCGCGCACGGGCTCGCACAAGCTCGCACGGGCCTCTACGGGCTCGCAGAGGCCTCCTACGGGCTTGTACGGGCTCATACGGGCTCGCACGGGCGCGCACGGGCACGCACAAGCTCGCACGGGCCTCTACGGGCTCGCAGTGGCCTCCTACGGGCTCGTACGGGCTCGTACGGGCTCGCACGGGCGCGCACCGGCTCGCACGGGCCTCTACGGGCTCGCAGAGGCCTCCTACGGGCTCGTATGGGCTCGTACGGGCTCGCACGGGCGCGCACGGGCACGCACAAGCTCGCACGGGCCTCTACGGGCTCGCAGAGGCCTCCTACGGGCTCGTACGGGCTCGTATGGGCTCGCACGGGCGCGCACGGGCTCGCACAAGCTCGCACGGGCCTCTACGGGCTCGCAGAGGCCTCCTACGGGCTCGTACGGGCTCGCACGGGCGCGCACAAGCACACACGGGCCTCTACGGGCTCGCGGAGGCCTCCTACGGGCTCGTACGGGCTCGCACGGGCTCGCACGGGCACGCACGGGCTCGCCTAAGCTCGCACGGGCCTCTACGGGCTCGCAGAGGCCTCCTACGGGCTCGTACGGGCTCGTACGGGCTCGCACGGGCGCGCACGGGCTCTCACAAGCCCGCACCGGCCTCTACGGGCTCGCAGAGGCCTCCTACGGGCTCGTACGGGCTCGTACGGGCGCGCACGGGCTCGCACAAGCTCGCACGGGCCTCTACGGGCTCGCAGAGGCCTCCTACGGGCTCGTACGGGCTCGTACGGGCTCCCACGGGCACGCACGGGCTCGCACAAGCTCCCACGGGCCTCTACGGGCTCGCAGAGGCCTCCTACGGGCTCGTACGAGCTCGCACGGGCGCGCACGGTCTTGCACAAGCTCGCACGGGCCTCTACGGGCTCGCAGAGGCCTCCTACGGGCTCGTACGGGCTCGTACGGGCTCGCACGGGCGCGCACGGGCTCGCACAAGCTCGCACGGGCCTCTACGGGCTCGCAGAGGCCTGCTACAGGCTCGTACGGGCTCGTACGGGCTTGCACGGGCGCGCACGGGCTCGCACAAGCTCGCACGGGCCTCTACGGGCTCGCAGACGCCTCCTACGGGCTCGTACGGGCTCGCATGTGCTCGCACGGGCTCGCACAATCTCACACGGGCCTCTACGGGCTCGCAGAGGCCTGCTACGGGCTCGTACGGGCTCGTACGTGCTCGCACGGGCGCGCACGGGCTCGCACAAGCTCGCACGGGCCTCTACGGGCTCGCAGAGGACTGCTACGGGCTCGTACGGGCTCGTACGGGCTCGTACGGGCTCGCACGGGCGCGCACGGGCTCGCACAAGCTCGCACGGGCCTCTACGGGCTCGCAGAGGCCTCCTACGGGCTCGTACGGGCTCATACGGGCTCGCAGAGGCCTCCTACGGGCTCGCACAAGCTCGCACGGGCCTCTACGGGCTCGCAGAGCCCTGCTACAGGCTCGTACGGGCTCGCACGGGCGCGCACGGGCTCGCACAAGCTCGCACGGGCCTCTACGGGCTCGCAGAGGCCTGCTACGGGCTCGTACGGGCTCGTACGGGCTCGCACGGGCGCGCACGGGCTCGCACAAGCTCGCACGGGCCTCTACGGGCTCGCAGAGGCCTCCTACGGGCTCGTACGGGCTCGTACGGGCGCGCACGGGCTCGCACGGGCTCTCACAAGCTCGCATGGGCCTCTACGGGCTCGCAGAGCCCTGCTACGGGCTCGTACGGGCTCGCACGCGCGCGCACGGGCTCGCACAAGCTCGCACGGGCCTCTACGGGCTCGCAGAGGCCTCCTACGGGCTCGTACGGGCTCGTACGGGCTCGCACGGGCACGCACGGGCTCTCACAAGCTCTCACGGGCCTCTACGGGCTCGCAGAGCCCTGCTACGGGCTCGTATGGGCTCGCACGGGCTCGCACGGGCACGCACGGGCTCGCACAAGCTCGCACGGGCCTCTACGGGCTCGCAGAGGCCTGCTACGGGCTCGTACGGGCTCGTACGGGCTCGCACGGGCGCGCATGGGCTCGCGCAACCTCGCCCGGGCCTCTACGGGCTCGCAGAGGCCTCCTACGGGCTCGTACGGGCTCGTACGGGCTCGCACGGGCGCGCACGGGCTCTCACAAGCTCGCACGGGCCTCTACGGGCTCGCAGAGCCCTGCTACGGGCTCGTACGGGCTCGCACAGGCGCGCACGGGCTCGCACAAGCTCGCACGGGCCTCTACGGGCTCGCAGAGGCCTACGGGCTCGTACGGGCTCGCACGGGCGCGCACGGGCTCGCACAAGGTCGCACGGGCCTCTACGGGCTCGCAGAGGCCTCCTACGGGCTCGTACGGGCTAGTACGGGCTCGCACGGGCTCGCACAAGCACACACGGGCCTCTACGGGCTCGCGGAGGCCTCCTACGGGCTCGTACGGGCTCGCACGGGCTCGCACGGGCGCGCACGGGCTCGCACAAGCTCGCACGGGCCTCTACGGGCTCGCAGAGGCCTGCTACGGGCTCCTACGGGCTCGTACGGGCTCGCACGGGCACGCACGGGCTCGCACAAGCTCGCACGGGCCTCTACGGGCTCGCAGAGGCCTCCTACGGGCTCGTACGGACTCACACGGGCGCGCACGGGCTCGCACAAGCTCGCACGGGCCTCTACGGGCTCGCAGAGGCCTGCTACGGGCTCGTACGGGCTCGTACGGGCTCGCACGGGCACGCACGTGCTCGCACAAGCTTGCACGGGCCTCTACGGGCTCGCAGAGGCCTCCTACGGGCTCGTACGGGCTCGCACGGGCTCGCACGGGCTCGCACAAGGTCGCACGGGCCTCTACGGGCTCGCAGAGGCCTCCTACGGGCTCGTACGGGCTCGTACGGGCTCGCACGGGCACGCACGGGCTCTCACAAGCTCGCACGGGCCTCTACGGGCTCGCAGAGCCCTGCTACGGGCTCGTACGGGCTCGCACGGGCGCGCACGGGCTCGCACAAGCTCGCACGGGCCTCTACGGGCTCGCAGAGGCCTGCTACGGGCTCGTACGGGCTCGTACGGGCTCGCACGGGCGCGCACGGGCTCGCACAAGCTCGCACGGGCCTCTACGGGCTCGCAGAGCCCTGCTACGGGCTCGTACGGGCTCGCACGGGCGCGCACGGGCTCGCACAAGCTCGCACGGACCTCTACGGGCTCGCAGAGGCCTGCTACGGGCTCGTACGGGCTCGTACGGGCTCATACGGGCTCGCGCGGGCGCGCACGGGCTCGCACAAGCTCGCACGGGCCTCTACGGGCTCGCAGAGGCCTCCTACGGGCTCGTACGGGCTCGTACGGGCTCGCATGGGCGCGCACGGGCTCGCACAAGCTCGCACGGGCCTCTACGGGCTCGCAGAGGCCTGCTACGGGCTGGTACGGGCTGGTACGGGCTCGCACGGGCGCGCACGGGCTCGCACAAGCTCGCACGGGCCTCTACGGGCTCGCAGAGGCCTCCTACGGGCTCGTACGGGCTCGCATGGGCGCGCACGGGCTCGCACAACCTCGCACAGGCCTCTACGGGCTCGCAGAGGCCTCCTACGGGCTCGTACGGGCTCGTACAAGCTCGCACAGGCCTGTACGGGCCTCGCACAAGCTCGCACGGGCCTCTACGGGCTCGCAGAGGCCTCCTACAGGCTCGTACGGGCTCGTACGGGCTCGCACGGGCGCGCACGGGCTCGCACAAGCTCGCACGGGCCTCTACGGGCTCGCAGAGCCCTGCTACGGGCTCGTACGGGCTCGCACGGGCGCGCACGGGCTCGCACAAGCTCGCACGGGCCTCTACGGGCTCGCAGAGGCCTCCTACGGGCTCGTACGGGCTCGTACGGGCGCGCACGGTCTCGCACAAGCTCGCACGGGCCTCTACGGGCTCGCAGAGGCCTGCTACGGGCTCGTACGGGCTCGTACGGGCTCGCACGGGCGCGCACGGGCTCGCACAAGCTCGCACGGGCCTCTACGGGCTCGCAGAGGCCTCCTACGGGCTCGTACGGGCTGGTACGGGCTCGCACGGGCGCGCACGGGCTCGCACAAGCTCGCACGGGCCTCTACGGGCTCGCAGAGGCCTCCTACGGGCTCGTACGGGCTCGCACGGGCGCGCACGGGCTCGCACAAGGTCGCACGGGCCTCTACGGGCTCGCAGAGGCCTCCTACGGGCTCGTACGGGCTCACACGGGCGCGCACGGGCTCGCACAAGCTCGCACGGGCCTCTACGGGCTCGCAGAGGCCTGCTACAGGCTCGTACGGGCTCGTACGGGCTCGCACAGGAGCGCACGGGCTCGCACAAGCTCGCACGGGCCTCTACGGGCTCGCAGAGGCCTCCTACGGGCTCGTACGGGCTCGTATGGGCTCGCACGGGCGCGCACGGGCTCGCACAAGCTCGCACGGGCCTCTACGGGCTCGCAGAGGCCTCCTACGGGCTAGTACGGGCTCGCACGGGCTCGCACAAGCACACACGGGCCTCTACGGGCTGGCGGAGGCCTCCTACGGGCTCGTACGGGCTCGCACGGGCTCGCACGGGCGCGCACGGGCTCTCACAAGCTCGCACGGGCCTCTACGGGCTCGCAGAGGCCTCCTACGGGCTCGTACGGGCTCGTATGGGCTCGCACGGGCGCGCACGGGCTCGCACAAGCTCGCACGGGCCTCTACGGGCTCGCAGAGGCCTGCTACGGGCTCGTACGGGCTCGTACGGGCTCGCACAGGAGCGCACGGGCTCGCACAAGCTCGCACGGGCCTCTACGGGCTCGCAGAGGCCTCCTACGGGCTCTCACGGGCTCACACGGGCGCGCACGGGCTCGCACAAGCTCGCACGGGCCTCTACGGGCTCGCAGAGGCCTCCTACGGGCTCGTACGGGCTCGTACGGGCTCGTACGGGCGCGCATGGGCTCGCACAAGCTCGCACAGGCCTCTACGGGCTCGCAGAGGCCTGCTACGGGCTCGTACGGGCTCGCACGGGCACGCACGGGCTCGCACAAGCTCGCACGGGCCTCTACGGGCTCGCAGAGGCCTCCTACGGGCTCGTACGGGCTCGTACGGGCTCGCACGGGCGCGCACGGGCTCGCACAAGCTCGCACGGGCCTCTACGGGCTCGCAGAGGCCTCCTACGGGCTCGTACGGGCTCGTACGGGCGCGCACGGGCTCGCACAAGCTCGCACGGGCCTCTACGGGCTCGCAGAGGCCTCCTACGGGCTCGTACGGGCTCGTACGGGCTCGCACGGGTGCGCACGGGCTCGCACAAGCTCGCACGGGCCTCTACGGGCTCGCAGAGGCCTCCTACGGGCTCGTACGGGCTCGCATGGGCGCGCACGGGCTCGCACAAGGTCGCACGGGCCTCTACGGGCTCGCAGAGGCCTCCTACGGGCTCGTACGGGCTCACACGGGCGCGCACGGGCTCGCACAAGCTCGCACGGGCCTCTACGGGCTCGCAGAGGCCTGCTACAGGCTCGTACGGGCTCGTACGGGCTCGTACGGGCGCGCATGGGCTCGCACAAGCTCGCACAGGCCTCTACGGGCTCGCAGAGGCCTCCTACGGGCTCGTACGGGCTCGTACAAGCTCGCACGGGCGCGCACGGGCTCGCACAAGCTCGCATGGGCCTCTACGGGCTCGCAGAGCCCTGCTACGGGCTCGTACGGGCTCGCACGGGCGCGCACGGGCTCGCACAAGCTCGCACGGGCCTCTACGGGCTCGCAGAGGCCTCCTACGGGCTCGTACGGGCTCGTACGGGCGCGCACGGGCTCGCACAAGCTCGCACGGGCCTCTTACGGGCTCGCAGAGGCCTCCTACGGGCTCGTACGGGCTCGTACGGGCTCGCACGGGCGCGCACGGGCTCGCACAAGCTCGCACGGGGCCTCTACGGGCTCGCAGAGGCCTCCTACGGGCTCGTACGGGCTCGCACGGGCGCGCACAAGCACACACGGGCCTCTACGGGCTGGCGGAGGCCTCCTACGGGCTCGTACGGGCTCGCACGGGCTCGCACGGGCACGCACGGGCTCGCCCAAGCTCGCACGGGCCTCTACGGGCTCGCAGAGGCCTCCTACGGGCTCGTACGGGCTCGTACGGGCTCGCACGGGCGCGCACGGGCTCGCACAAGCTCGCACCGGCCTCTACGGGCTCGCAGAGGCCTCCTACGGGCTCGTACGGGCTCGTACGGGTGCGCACGGGCTCGCACAAGCTCGCACGGGCCTCTACGGGCTCGCAGAGGCCTCCTACGGGCTCGTACGGGCTCGTACGGGCTCGCACGGGCCGCGCACGGGCTCGCACAAGCTCGCACGGGCCTCTATGGGCTCGCAGAGGCCTCCTACGGGCTCGTACGGGCTCGTACGGGCTCGCACGGGCGCGCACGGGCTCGCACAAGCTCGCACGGGCCTCTACGGGCTCGCAGAGGCCTCCTACGGGCTCGTACGGGCTCGCACGGGCGCGCACAAGCACACACGGGCCTCTACGGGCTGGCGGAGGCCTCCTACGGGCTCGTACGGGCTCGCATGGGCGCGCACGGGCTCGCACAAGGTCGCACGGGCCTCTACGGGCTCGCAGAGGCCTGCTACAGGCTCGTACGGGCTCGCACGGGCCGCGCACGGGCTCGCACAAGCTCGCACGGGCCTCTACGGGCTCGCAGAGGCCTCCTACGGGCTCGTACGGGCTCGCATGGGCTCGCACGGGCTCGCACAAGCTCACACAGGCCTCTACGGGCTCGCAGAGGCCTCCTACGGGCTCGTACGGGCTCACACGGGCGCGCACGGGCTCGCACAAGCTCGCACGGGCCTCTACGGGCTCGCAGAGGCCTGCTACGGGCTCGTACGGGCTCGCACGGGCGCGCACGGGCTCGCACAAGCTCGCACGGGCCTCTACGGGCTCGCAGAGGCCTCCTACGGGCTGGTACGGGCTCGTACGGGCTCGCACGGGCGCGCACGGGCTCGCACAAGCTCGCACGGGCCTCTACGGGCTTGCAGAGGCCTCCTACGGGCTCGTACGGGCTCGCACGGGCGCGTACGGGCTCGCACAAGCTCGCACGGGCCTCTACGGGCTCGCAGAGGCCTGCTACGGGCTGGTACGGGCTGGTACGGGCTCGCACGGGCGCGCACGGGCTCGCACAAGCTCGCACGGGCCTCTACGGGCTCGCAGAGGCCTGCTACAGGCTCGTACGGGCTCGCACGGGCGCGCACGGGCTCGCACAAGCTCGCACGGGCCTCTACGGGCTCGCAGAGGCCTGCTACAGGCTCGTACGGGCTCGCACGGGCGCGCACGGGCTCGCACAAGCTCGCACGGGCCTCTACGGGCTCGCAGAGGCCTGCTACGGGCTCGTACGGGCTCGCAGGCGCGCGCACGGGCTCGCACAAGCTCGCACGGGCCTCTACGGGCTCGCAGAGGCCTCCTACGGGCTCGTACGGGCTCGCACGGGCGCGTACGGGCTCGCACAAGCTAGCACGGGCATCTACGGGCTCGCAGAGGCCTCCTACGGGCTCGTACGGGCTCACACGGGCGCGCACGGGCTCGCACAAGCTCGCACGGGCCTCTACGGGCTCGCAGAGGCCTGCTACAGGCTCGTACGGGCTCGTATGGGCTCGCACGGGCGCGCACGGGCTCGCACAAGCTCACACGGGCCTCTACGGGCTCGCAGAGGCCTCCTACGGGCTCGTACGGGCTCGTACGGGCTCCCACGGGCGCGCACGGGCTCGCACAAGCTCACACGGGCCTCTACGGGCTCGCAGAGGCCTCCTACGGGCTCGTACGGGCTCGTACGGGCTCGCACGGGCGCGCACGGGCTCGCACAAGCTCGCACGGGCCTCTACGGGCTCGCAGAGGCCTCCTACGGGCTCGTACGGGCTCGTACGGGCGCGCATGGGCTCGCACAAGCTCGCACAGGCCTCTACGGGCTCGCAGAGGCCTCCTACGGGCTCGTACGGGCTCGTACAAGCTCGCACAGGCCTGTACGGGCTCGCACAAGCTCGCACGGGCCTCTACGGGCTCGCAGAGGCCTCCTACGGGCTCGTACGGGCTCGTACGGGCTCGCACGGGCGCGCACGGGCTCGCACAAGCTCGCACGGGCCTCTACGGGCTCGCAGAGCCCTGCTACGGGCTCGTACGGGCTCGCACGGGCGCGCACGGGCTCGCACAAGCTCGCACGGGCCTCTACGGGCTCGCAGAGGCCTCCTACGGGCTCGTACGGGCTCGTACGGGCGCGCACGGGCTCGCACAAGCTCGCACGGGCCTCTACGGGCTCGCAGAGGCCTCCTACGGGCTCGTACGGGCTCGTATGGGCTCGCACGGGCGCGCACGGGCTCGCACAAGCTCGCACGGGCCTCTACGGGCTCGCAGAGGCCTCCTACGGGCTCGTACGGGCTCGCACGGGCGCGCACAAGCACACACGGGCCTCTACGGGCTCGCGGAGGCCTCCTACGGGCTCGTACGGGCTCGCACGGGCTCGCACGGGCACGCACGGGCTCGCCTAAGCTCGCACGGGCCTCTACGGGCTCGCAGAGGCCTCCTACGGGCTCGTACGGGCTCGTACGGGCTCGCACGGGCGCGCACGGGCTCTCACAAGCCCGCACCGGCCTCTACGGGCTCGCAGAGGCCTCCTACGGGCTCGTACGGGCTCGTACGGGCGCGCACGGGCTCGCACAAGCTCGCACGGGCCTCTACGGGCTCGCAGAGGCCTCCTACGGGCTCGTACGGGCTCGTACGGGCTCCCACGGGCACGCACGGGCTCGCACAAGCTCCCACGGGCCTCTACGGGCTCGCAGAGGCCTCCTACGGGCTCGTACGAGCTCGCACGGGCGCGCACGGTCTTGCACAAGCTCGCACGGGCCTCTACGGGCTCGCAGAGGCCTCCTACGGGCTCGTACGGGCTCGTACGGGCTCGCACGGGCGCGCACGGGCTCGCACAAGCTCGCACGGGCCTCTACGGGCTCGCAGAGGCCTGCTACAGGCTCGTACGGGCTCGTACGGGCTTGCACGGGCGCGCACGGGCTCGCACAAGCTCGCACGGGCCTCTACGGGCTCGCAGACGCCTCCTACGGGCTCGTACGGGCTCGCATGTGCTCGCACGGGCTCGCACAATCTCACACGGGCCTCTACGGGCTCGCAGAGGCCTGCTACGGGCTCGTACGGGCTCGTACGTGCTCGCACGGGCGCGCACGGGCTCGCACAAGCTCGCACGGGCCTCTACGGGCTCGCAGAGGCCTGCTACGGGCTCGTACGGGCTCGTACGTGCTCGCACGGGCGCGCACGGGCTCGCACAAGCTCGCACGGGCCTCTACGGGCTCGCAGAGGACTGCTACGGGCTCGTACGGGCTCGTACGGGCTCGTACGGGCTCGCACGGGCGCGCACGGGCTCGCACAAGCTCGCACGGGCCTCTACGGGCTCGCAGAGGCCTCCTACGGGCTCGTACGGGCTCATACGGGCTCGCAGAGGCCTCCTACGGGCTCGCACAAGCTCGCACGGGCCTCTACGGGCTCGCAGAGCCCTGCTACAGGCTCGTACGGGCTCGCACGGGCGCGCACGGGCTCGCACAAGCTCGCACGGGCCTCTACGGGCTCGCAGAGGCCTGCTACGGGCTCGTACGGGCTCGTACGGGCTCGCACGGGCGCGCACGGGCTCGCACAAGCTCGCACGGGCCTCTACGGGCTCGCAGAGGCCTCCTACGGGCTCGTACGGGCTCGTACGGGCGCGCACGGGCTCGCACGGGCTCTCACAAGCTCGCATGGGCCTCTACGGGCTCGCAGAGCCCTGCTACGGGCTCGTATGGGCTCGCACGGGCTCGCACGGGCACGCACGGGCTCGCACAAGCTCGCACGGGCCTCTACGGGCTCGCAGAGGCCTGCTACGGGCTCGTACGGGCTCGTACGGGCTCGCACGGGCGCGCACGGGCTCGCACAACCTCGCCCGGGCCTCTACGGGCTCGCAGAGGCCTCCTACGGTCTCGTACGGGCTCGTACGGGCTCGCACGGGCGCGCACGGGCTCTCACAAGCTCGCACGGGCCTCTACGGGCTCGCAGAGCCCTGCTACGGGCTCGTACGGGCTCGCACAGGCGCGCACGGGCTCGCACAAGCTCGCACGGGCCTCTACGGGCTCGCAGAGGCCTACGGGCTCGTACGGGCTCGCACGGGCGCGCACGGGCTCGCACAAGGTCGCACGGGCCTCTACGGGCTCGCAGAGGCCTCCTACGGGCTCGTACGGGCTAGTACGGGCTCGCACGGGCTCGCACAAGCACACACGGGCCTCTACGGGCTCGCGGAGGCCTCCTACGGGCTCGTACGGGCTCGCACGGGCTCGCACGGGCGCGCACGGGCTCGCACAAGCTCGCACGGGCCTCTACGGGCTCGCAGAGGCCTGCTACGGGCTCCTACGGGCTCGTACGGGCTCGCACGGGCACGCACGGGCTCGCACAAGCTCGCACGGGCCTCTACGGGCTCGCAGAGGCCTCCTACGGGCTCGTACGGACTCACACGGGCGCGCACGGGCTCGCACAAGTTCGCACGGGCCTCTACGGGCTCGCAGAGGCCTGCTACGGGCTCGTACGGGCTCGTACGGGCTCGCACGGGCACGCACGTGCTCGCACAAGCTTGCACGGGCCTCTACGGGCTCGCAGAGGCCTCCTACGGGCTCGTACGGGCTCGCACGGGCTCGCACGGGCTCGCACAAGGTCGCACGGGCCTCTACGGGCTCGCAGAGGCCTCCTACGGGCTCGTACGGGCTCGTACGGGCTCGCACGGGCACGCACGGGCTCTCACAAGCTCGCACGGGCCTCTACGGGCTCGCAGAGCCCTGCTACGGGCTCGTACGGGCTCGCACGGGCGCGCACGGGCTCGCACAAGCTCGCACGGGCCTCTACGGGCTCGCAGAGGCCTGCTACGGGCTCGTACGGGCTCGTACGGGCTCGCACGGGCGCGCACGGGCTCGCACAAGCTCGCACGGGCCTCTACGGGCTCGCAGAGGCCTCCTACGGGCTCGTACGGGCTCGTACGGGCTCGCACGGGCACGCACGGGCTAGCACAAGCTCGCACGGGCCTCTACGGGCTCGCAGAGGCCTCCTACGGGCTCGTACGGGCTCGTACGGGCTCGTACGGGCTCGCAGAGGCCTCCTACGGGCTCGCACAAGCTCGCACGGGCCTCTACGGGCTCGCAGAGCCCTGCTACAGGCTCGTACGGGCTCGCACGGGCGCGCACGGGCTCGCACAAGCTCGCACGGGCCTCTACGGGCTCGCAGAGGCCTGCTACGGGCTCGTACGGGCTCGTACGGGCTCGCACGGGCGCGCACGGCCTCGCACAAGCTCGCACGGGCCTCTACGGGCTCGCAGAGGCCTCCTACGGGCTCGTACGGGCTCGTACGGGCTCGCACGGGCACGCACGGGCTCGCACAAGCTCGCACGGGCCTCTACGGCCTCGCAGAGCCCTGCTACGGGCTCGTACGGGCTCGCACGGGCGCGCACGGGCTCGCACAAGCTCGCACGGGCCTCTACGGGCTCGCAGAGGCCTGCTACGGGCTCGTACGGGCTCGTACGGGCTCATACGGGCTCGCACGGGCGCGCACGGGCTCGCACAAGCTCGCACGGGCCTCTACGGGCTCGCAGAGGCCTCCTACGGGCTCGTACGGGCTCGTACGGGCTCGCATGGGCGCGCACGGGCTCGCACAAGCTCGCACGGGCCTCTACGGGCTCGCAGAGGCCTGCTACGGGCTGGTACGGGCTGGTACGGGCTCGCACGGGCGCGCACGGGCTCGCACAAGCTCGCACGGGCCTCTACGGGCTCGCAGAGGCCTCCTACGGGCTCGTACGGGCTCGCATGGGCGCGCACGGGCTCGCACAACCTCGCACAGGCCTCTACGGGCTCGCAGAGGCCTCCTACGGGCTCGTACGGGCTCGTACAAGCTCGCACAGGCCTGTACGGGCTCGCACAAGCTCGCACGGGCCTCTACGGGCTCGCAGAGGCCTCCTACAGGCTCGTACGGGCTCGTACGGGCTCGCACGGGCGCGCACGGGCTCGCACAATCTCGCACGGGCCTCTACGGGCTCGCAGAGCCCTGCTACGGGCTCGTACGGGCGCGCACGGGCTCTCACAAGCCCGCACCGGCCTCTACGGGCTCGCAGAGGCCTCCTACGGGCTCGTACGGGCTCGTACGGGCGCGCACGGGCTCGCACAAGCTCGCACGGGCCTCTACGGGCTCGCAGAGGCCTCCTACGGGCTCGTACGGGCTCGTACGGGCTCCCACGGGCACGCACGGGCTCGCACAAGCTCCCACGGGCCTCTACGGGCTCGCAGAGGCCTCCTACGGGCTCGTACGAGCTCGCACGGGCGCGCACGGTCTTGCTCAAGCTCGCACGGGCCTCTACGGGCTCGCAGAGGCCTCCTACGGGCTCGTACGGGCTCGTACGGGCTCGCACGGGCGCGCACGGGCTCGCACAAGCTCGCACGGGCCTCTACGGGCTCGCAGAGGCCTGCTACAGGCTCGTACGGGCTCGTACGGGCTTGCACGGGCGCGCACGGGCTCGCACAAGCTCGCACGGGCCTCTACGGGCTCGCAGACGCCTCCTACGGGCTCGTACGGGCTCGCATGTGCTCGCACGGGCTCGCACAATCTCACACGGGCCTCTACGGGCTCGCAGAGGCCTGCTACGGGCTCGTACGGGCTCGTACGTGCTCGCACGGGCGCGCACGGGCTCGCACAAGCTCGCACGGGCCTCTACGGGCTCGCAGAGGCCTGCTACGGGCTCGTACGGGCTCGTACGTGCTCGCACGGGCGCGCACGGGCTCGCACAAGCTCGCACGGGCCTCTACGGGCTCGCAGAGGACTGCTACGGGCTCGTACGGGCTCGTACGGGCTCGTACGGGCTCGCACGGGCGCGCACGGGCTCGCACAAGCTCGCACGGGCCTCTACGGGCTTGCAGAGGCCTCCTACGGGCTCGTACGGGCTCATACGGGCTCGCAGAGGCCTCCTACGGGCTCGCACAAGCTCGCACGGGCCTCTACGGGCTCGCAGAGGCCTGCTACGGGCTCGTACGGGCTCACACGGGCACGCACGGGCTCGCACAAGCTCGCACGGGCCTCTACGGGCTCGCAGAGGCCTCCTACGGGCTCGTACGGGCTCGTACGGGCTCGCACGGGCGCGCACGGGCTCGCACAAGCTCGCACGGGCCTCTACGGGCTCGCAGAGGCCTCCTACGGGCTCGTACGGGCTCGTACGGGCGCGCACGGGCTCGCACAAGCTCGCACGGGCCTCTACGGGCTCGCAGAGGCCTCCTACGGGCTCGTACGGGCTCGTACGGGCTCGCACGGGTGCGCACGGGCTCGCACAAGCTCGCACGGGCCTCTACGGGCTCGCAGAGGCCTCCTACGGGCTCGTACGGGCTCGCATGGGCGCGCACGGGCTCGCACAAGGTCGCACGGGCCTCTACGGGCTCGCAGAGGCCTCCTACGGGCTCGTACGGGCTCACACGGGCGCGCACGGGCTCGCACAAGCTCGCACGGGCCTCTACGGGCTCGCAGAGGCCTGCTACAGGCTCGTACGGGCTCGTACGGGCTCGTACGGGCGCGCATGGGCTCGCACAAGCTCGCACAGGCCTCTACGGGCTCGCAGAGGCCTCCTACGGGCTCGTACGGGCTCGTACAAGCTCGCACGGGCGCGCACGGGCTCGCACAAGCTCGCACGGGCCTCTACGGGCTCGCAGAGGCCTCCTACGGGCTCGTACGGGCTCGTACGGGCGCGCACGGGCTCGCACAAGCTCGCACGGGCCTCTACGGGCTCGCAGAGGCCTCCTACGGGCTCGTACGGGCTCGTACGGGCTCGCACGGGCGCGCACGGGCTCGCACAAGCTCGCACGGGCCTCTACGGGCTCGCAGAGGCCTCCTACGGGCTCGTACGGGCTCGCACGGGCGCGCACAAGCACACACGGGCCTCTACGGGCTGGCGGAGGCCTCCTACGGGCTCGTACGGGCTCGCACGGGCTCGCACGGGCTCGCCCAAGCTCGCACGGGCCTCTACGGGCTCGCAGAGGCCTCCTACGGGCTCGTACGGGCTCGTACGGGCTCGCACGGGCGCGCACGGGCTCGCACAAGCTCGCACCGGCCTCTACGGGCTCGCAGAGGCCTCCTACGGGCTCGTACGGGCTCGTACGGATGCGCACCGGGCTCGCACAAGCTCGCACGGGCCTCTACGGGCTCGCAGAGGCCTGCTACAGGCTCGTACGGGCTCGTACGGGCTCGCACGGGCGCGCACGGGCTCGCACAATCTCGCACGGGCCTCTACGGGCTCGCAGAGGCCTCCTACGGGCTCGTACGGGCTCGTACGGGCTCGCACGGGCGCGTACGGGCTCGCACAAGCTCGCACGGGCCTCTACGGGCTCGCAGAGGCCTGCTACGGGCTGGTACGGGCTGGTACGGGCTCGCACGGGTGCGCACGGGCTCGCACAAGCTCGCACGGGCCTCTACGGGCTCGCAGAGGCCTCCTACGGGCTTGTACGGGCTCATACGGGCTCGCACGGGCGCGCACGGGCACGCACAAGCTCGCACGGGCCTCTACGGGCTCGCAGTGGCCTCCTACGGGCTCGTACGGGCTCGTACGGGCTCGCGCGGGGCGCGCACGGGCTCGCACGGGCCTCTACGGGCTCGCAGAGGCCTCCTACGGGCTCATACGGGCTCGTACGGGCTCCCACGGGCGCGCACGGGCTCGCACAAGCTCGCACGGGCCTCTACGGGCTCGCAGAGGCCTCCTACGGGCTCGTACGGGCTCGTACGGGCTCGCACGGGCGCGCACGTGCTCGCACAAGCTTGCACGGGCCTCTACGGGCTCGCAGAGGCCTCCTACGGGCTCGTACGGGCTCGTACGGGCTCGCACGGGCGCGCACGGGCTCGCACAAGCTCGCACGGGCCTCTATGGGCTCGCAGAGGGCTGCTACGGGCTCGTACGGGCTCGTACGGGCTCGCACGGGCGCGCACGGGCTCGCACAAGCTCGCACGGGCCTCTACGGGCTCGCAGAGGCCTCCTACGGGCTCGTACGGGCTCGCACGGGCGCGCACGGGCTCGCACAAGGTCGCACGGGCCTCTACGGGCTCGCAGAGGCCTCCTACGGGCTCGTACGGGCTCGCACGGGCGCGCACGGGCTCGCACAAGCTCGCACGGGCCTCTACGGGCTCGCAGAGGCCTCCTATGGGCTCGTACGGGCTCGTACGGGCTCGCACGGGCGCGCACGGCCTCGCACAAGCTCGCACGGGCCTCTACGGGCTCGCAGAGGCCTCCTACGGGCTCGTACGGGCTCGCATGGGCTCGCACAAGCACACACGGGCCTCTACGGGCTGGCGGAGGCCTCCTACGGGCTCGTACGGGCTCGCATGGGCGCGCACGGGCTCGCACAAGGTCGCACGGGCCTCTACGGGCTCGCAGAGGCCTGCTACAGGCTCGTACGGGCTCGCACGGGCGCGCACGGGCTCGCACAAGCTCGCACGGGCCTCTACGGGCTCGCAGAGGCCTCCTACGGGCTCGTACGGGCTCGCATGGGCTCGCACGGGCTCGCACAAGCTCACACGGGCCTCTACGGGCTCGCAGAGGCCTCCTACGGGCTCGTACGGGCTCACACGGGCGCGCACGGGCTCGCACAAGCTCGCACGGGCCTCTACGGGCTCGCAGAGGCCTGCTACGGGCTCGTACGGGCTCGCACGGGCGCGCACGGGCTCGCACAAGCTCGCACGGGCCTCTACGGGCTCGCAGAGGCCTCCTACGGGCTGGTACGGGCTCGTACGGGCTCGCACGGGCGCGCACGGGCTCGCACAAGCTCGCACCGGGCCTCTACGGGCTTGCAGAGGCCTCCTACGGGCTCGTACGGGCTCGCACGGGCGCGTACGGGCTCGCACAAGCTCGCACGGGCCTCTACGGGCTCGCAGAGGCCTGCTACGGGCTGGTACGGGCTGGTACGGGCTCGCACGGGCGCGCACGGGCTCGCACAAGCTCGCACGGGCCTCTACGGGCTCCCAGAGGCCTGCTACAGGCTCGTACGGGCTCGCACGGGCGCGCACGGGCTCGCACAAGCTCGCACGGGCCTCTACGGGCTCGCAGAGGCCTGCTACAGGCTCGTACGGGCTCGCACGGGCGCGCACGGGCTCGCACAAGCTCGCACGGGCCTCTACGGGCTCGCAGAGGCCTGCTACGGGCTCGTACGGGCTCGCACGCGCGCGCACGGGCTCGCACAAGCTCGCACGGGCCTCTACGGGCTCGCAGAGGCCTCCTACGGGCTCGTACGGGCTCGCACGGGCGCGTACGGGCTCGCACAAGCTAGCACGGGCCTCTACGGGCTCGCAGAGGCCTCCTACGGGCTCGTACGGGCTCACACGGGCGCGCACGGGCTCGCACAAGCTCGCACGAGCCTCTACGGGCTCGCAGAGGCCTGCTACAGGCTCGTACGGGCTCGTATGGGCTCGCACGGGCGCGCACGGGCTCGCACGGGCTCGCACGGGCCTCTACGGGCTCGCAGAGGCCTCCTACGGGCTCGTACGGGCTCGTACGGGCTCCCACGGGCGCGCACGGGCTCGCACAAGCTCACACGGGCCTCTACAGGCTCGCAGAGGCCTCCTACGGGCTCGTACGGGCTCGTACGGGCTCGCACGGGCGCGCACGGGCTCGCACAAGCTCGCACGGGCCTCTACGGGCTCGCAGAGGCCTCCTACGGGCTCGTACGGGCTCGTACGGGCGCGCATGGGCTCGCACAAGCTCGCACAGGCCTCTACGGGCTCGCAGAGGCCTCCTACGGGCTCGTACGGGCTCGTACAAGCTCGCACGGGCGCGCACGGGCTCGCACAAGCTCGCACGGGCCTCTACGGGCTCGCAGAGGCCTCCTACGGGCTCGTACGGGCTCGTACGGGCTCGCACGGGCGCGCACGGGCTCGCACAAGCTCGCACGGGCCTCTACGGGCTCGCAGAGCCCTGCTACGGGCTCGTACGGGCTC
Source organism: Apteryx mantelli (assembly GCF_036417845.1). Taxonomy (NCBI): domain Eukaryota; kingdom Metazoa; phylum Chordata; class Aves; order Apterygiformes; family Apterygidae; genus Apteryx; species Apteryx mantelli. Next base: position 3,616 of record NW_027118635.1, on the reverse strand, counting down.
GCACGGGCGCGCACGGGCTCGCACAAGCTCGCACGGGCCTCTACGGGCTCGCAGAGGCCTCCTACGGGCTCGTACGGGCTCGTACGGGCGCGCACGGGCTCGCACAAGCTCGCACGGGCCTCTACGGGCTCGCAGAGGCCTCCTACGGGCTCGTACGGGCTCGTATGGGCTCGCACGGGCGCGCACGGGCTCGCACAAGCTCGCACGGGCCTCTACGGGCTCGCAGAGGCCTCCTACGGGCTCGTACGGGCTCGCACGGGCGCGCACAAGCACACACGGGCCTCTACGGGCTCGCGGAGGCCTCCTACGGGCTCGTACGGGCTCGCACGGGCTCGCACGGGCACGCACGGGCTCGCCTAAGCTCGCACGGGCCTCTACGGGCTCGCAGAGGCCTCCTACGGGCTCGTACGGGCTCGTACGGGCTCGCACGGGCGCGCACGGGCTCTCACAAGCCCGCACCGGCCTCTACGGGCTCGCAGAGGCCTCCTACGGGCTCGTACGGGCTCGTACGGGCGCGCACGGGCTCGCACAAGCTCGCACGGGCCTCTACGGGCTCGCAGAGGCCTCCTACGGGCTCGTACGGGCTCGTACGGGCTCCCACGGGCACGCACGGGCTCGCACAAGCTCCCACGGGCCTCTACGGGCTCGCAGAGGCCTCCTACGGGCTCGTACGAGCTCGCACGGGCGCGCACGGTCTTGCACAAGCTCGCACGGGCCTCTACGGGCTCGCAGAGGCCTCCTACGGGCTCGTACGGGCTCGTACGGGCTCGCACGGGCGCGCACGGGCTCGCACAAGCTCGCACGGGCCTCTACAGGCTCGCAGAGGCCTGCTACAGGCTCGTACGGGCTCGTACGGGCTTGCACGGGCGCGCACGGGCTCGCACAAGCTCGCACGGGCCTCTACGGGCTCGCAGACGCCTCCTACGGGCTCGTACGGGCTCGCATGTGCTCGCACGGGCGCGCACGGGCTCGCACAAGCTCGCACGGGCCTCTACGGGCTCGCAGAGGACTGCTACGGGCTCGTACGGGCTCGCAGAGGCCTCCTACGGGCTCGCACAAGCTCGCACGGGCCTCTACGGGCTCGCAGAGCCCTGCTACAGGCTCGTACGGGCTCGCACGGGCGCGCACGGGCTCGCACAAGCTCGCACGGGCCTCTACGGGCTCGCAGAGGCCTGCTACGGGCTCGTACGGGCTCGTACGGGCTCGCACGGGCGCGCACGGGCTCGCACAAGCTCGCACGGGCCTCTACGGGCTCGCAGAGGCCTCCTACGGGCTCGTACGGGCTCGTACGGGCGCGCACGGGCTCGCACGGGCTCTCACAAGCTCGCATGGGCCTCTACGGGCTCGCAGAGCCCTGCTACGGGCTCGTACGGGCTCGCACGCGCGCGCACGGGCTCGCACAAGCTCGCACGGGCCTCTACGGGCTCGCAGAGGCCTCCTACGGGCTCGTACGGGCTCGTACGGGCTCGCACGGGCACGCACGGGCTCTCACAAGCTCTCACGGGCCTCTACGGGCTCGCAGAGCCCTGCTACGGGCTCGTATGGGCTCGCACGGGCTCGCACGGGCACGCACGGGCTCGCACAAGCTCGCACGGGCCTCTACGGGCTCGCAGAGGCCTGCTACGGGCTCGTACGGGCTCGTACGGGCTCGCACGGGCGCGCACGGGCTCGCACAACCTCGCCCGGGCCTCTACGGGCTCGCAGAGGCCTCCTACGGGCTCGTACGGGCTCGTACGGGCTCGCACGGGCGCGCACGGGCTCTCACAAGCTCGCACGGGCCTCTACGGGCTCGCAGAGCCCTGCTACGGGCTCGTACGGGCTCGCACAGGCGCGCACGGGCTCGCACAAGCTCGCACGGGCCTCTACGGGCTCGCAGAGGCCTACGGGCTCGTACGGGCTCGCACGGGCGCGCACGGGCTCGCACAAGGTCGCACGGGCCTCTACGGGCTCGCAGAGGCCTCCTACGGGCTCGTACGGGCTAGTACGGGCTCGCACGGGCTCGCACAAGCACACACGGGCCTCTACGGGCTCGCGGAGGCCTCCTACGGGCTCGTACGGGCTCGCACGGGCTCGCACGGGCGCGCACGGGCTCGCACAAGCTCGCACGGGCCTCTACGGGCTCGCAGAGGCCTGCTACGGGCTCCTACGGGCTCGTACGGGCTCGCACGGGCACGCACGGGCTCGCACAAGCTCGCACGGGCCTCTACGGGCTCGCAGAGGCCTCCTACGGGCTCGTACGGACTCACACGGGCGCGCACGGGCTCGCACAAGCTCGCACGGGCCTCTACGGGCTCGCAGAGGCCTGCTACGGGCTCGTACGGGCTCGTACGGGCTCGCACGGGCACGCACGTGCTCGCACAAGCTTGCACGGGCCTCTACGGGCTCGCAGAGGCCTCCTACGGGCTCGTACGGGCTCGCACGGGCTCGCACGGGCTCGCACAAGGTCGCACGGGCCTCTACGGGCTCGCAGAGGCCTCCTACGGGCTCGTACGGGCTCGTACGGGCTCGCACGGGCACGCACGGGCTCTCACAAGCTCGCACGGGCCTCTACGGGCTCGCAGAGCCCTGCTACGGGCTCGTACGGGCTCGCACGGGCGCGCACGGGCTCGCACAAGCTCGCACGGGCCTCTACGGGCTCGCAGAGGCCTGCTACGGGCTCGTACGGGCTCGTACGGGCTCGCACGGGCGCGCACGGGCTCGCACAAGCTCGCACGGGCCTCTACGGGCTCGCAGAGCCCTGCTACGGGCTCGTACGGGCTCGCACGGGCGCGCACGGGCTCGCACAAGCTCGCACGGGCCTCTACGGGCTCGCAGAGGCCTGCTACGGGCTCGTACGGGCTCGTACGGGCTCATACGGGCTCGCGCGGGCGCGCACGGGCTCGCACAAGCTCGCACGGGCCTCTACGGGCTCGCAGAGGCCTCCTACGGGCTCGTACGGGCTCGTACGGGCTCGCATGGGCGCGCACGGGCTCGCACAAGCTCGCACGGGCCTCTACGGGCTCGCAGAGGCCTGCTACGGGCTGGTACGGGCTGGTACGGGCTCGCACGGGCGCGCACGGGCTCGCACAAGCTCGCACGGGCCTCTACGGGCTCGCAGAGGCCTCCTACGGGCTCGTACGGGCTCGCATGGGCGCGCACGGGCTCGCACAACCTCGCACAGGCCTCTACGGGCTCGCAGAGGCCTCCTACGGGCTCGTACGGGCTCGTACAAGCTCGCACAGGCCTGTACGGGCTCGCACAAGCTCGCACGGGCCTCTACGGGCTCGCAGAGGCCTCCTACAGGCTCGTACGGGCTCGTACGGGCTCGCACGGGCGCGCACGGGCTCGCACAAGCTCGCACGGGCCTCTACGGGCTCGCAGAGCCCTGCTACGGGCTCGTACGGGCTCGCACGGGCGCGCACGGGCTCGCACAAGCTCGCACGGGCCTCTACGGGCTCGCAGAGGCCTCCTACGGGCTCGTACGGGCTCGTACGGGCGCGCACGGTCTCGCACAAGCTCGCACGGGCCTCTACGGGCTCGCAGAGGCCTGCTACGGGCTCGTACGGGCTCGTACGGGCTCGCACGGGCGCGCACGGGCTCGCACAAGCTCGCACGGGCCTCTACGGGCTCGCAGAGG